>NW_006767629.1:2152427-2254209 GCF_000300595.1 Phanerochaete carnosa HHB-10118-sp
GTGTGGGCGTGTGAGGCTGAGTTCGATCCGGCCAGTATACAGCTGTTAATCAGCAGCTGAGCTTCTCGCACACCCGCGGAGAGGCTTGCATGGGGAGAGCTGTTTTTAGAAACTCAGGAGAAATCCGAGTGCGCTACGGTGGCACACCAAGGCTAGTTGCAACGGCTAGCGCTTAGGAGCTGGCACAGGCCTGGAAGGACTAGAAGGACTGGATGGAGACGGGTTGAGCGTGCTAGCGACTAAGGAAATGCTGAGGTCGAATAAATCCTCAGTACGCTTTGTTGCACCTGTGCACTTCTTGCATTGTCCCCCCCATGGCTATGTACGATGATATCGGTCAGATCCGCTCGGATCCATAGTCTCAACGGAATTCAGTCGCAAATATTCTGGAGTGTAGTCAACACAAGATTGCAGTCACTAATCTGCGCCCCCGCTGGTTCCGGTAAATCAATGATTGGCCAGCTTGTCTTGTGGTATGTAACTACTTCGTGGCTTCATGAGCGATACTAATCCCCATATCTGATCCAGGTGTACTCTCCGAGATGCTCCCCAAGGCTCATGGGCTCTGCTTATAGCTCCACAACGTACTTTACTCAATGAATTCCTAGCAGATCTCCGCCCAGTTTGCAGACTTCTGGATATAGCGACCGAGGTCATCTCTACCGACTTCTCCTTCGCGCGACCCCCGAGGAAAAGCATCCGTATTGTTACAGCAAATGCCTTGCGTGCTCTGATGTCCAAAATCCCGCCGAATAGCCGTAACAACTTCTTCGATGCTCTGCGTCTCGTCGTTTGCGAAAACATGGAACTGCTGGACTCTTCGTACGAACTAGCGGTTTCGACCTTGCTACACCTCACGCAACAGCTCCCAACGCGATTTGTCGGCATCTCGAGCTCGTTGAACGATCCAGGGGATCTTGCAACATGGTTAAACGCCGACCCGCAGGCTCTCCACAGCTTCCGGCCAGTGGATCGTGACCAGTCGCTCACTATTTTGACCCATACGTTTACCATCCCCCATGCCGCCGCGTTACTCAAAGCCATGGCAAAGCCTGCACATACGGCTATACAAGGAACACCCAGGGAGCCAGCGATTGTTTTCGTGCCTTCTCGGGGACAGTGTCGTCCTGTTGCATTGGATCTGATCACTCAATGCGCTCTGGAGATGGAGACCACCAAGGGCTATCTCAGCGACGACGTCTCATCGGATGCACTAGAGTCTTACCTAACGCGTCTACGAGACCGAAGCCTGGTCGACTTCGTCACGCGCGGCATTGGCTTCTTCCACGAAGGTATCCTTCGACAAGACCAGATCCTGATCCTCGAGCTTTACGCGGAGGGTATCATCCGTATCCTTGTCGTGCCACATGACTCGTGCTGGTCCCTTCCTGTCCGCGCCGCTACCGTAGTGGTCATGGGCACGCAGTATGTACACGTTGCACCCGGCACCTCAGAACGCCACACCCGAGATTACAGGCTAGAAGAGCTTGTCCGAATGCAAGGACGTGCGGTACGACATAACGGGGCAGGTCATTTCCACCTGTTCTGTCAGGCGGAAGCCAAGGACACTATCCTACGCTTCTTGAGCGACGGCTTGCCGCTTGAGTCTACGCTGCTGGAAGGCGATGACCTGCGTTCGTGGTACACGGACCAGCGCGAGCGTGGGGCGATAAGGAACAGACAGGATGGCGTCGACGCTCTGTCGTTTACCTTCCTCTCGCATCGCTTGCAGACGAACCCCGTGTTTTACGATGCTCCGTCGGAGGGCGACAAGAGCTACAGGCTGTCACGGATTGTAGATGACTTGGAAAATAGCTTGTAGCTCGTCTATTGATGTAGATACAAAGCCCATGCGCAGGGCGCAGGAAAATCATGCAGATAGGTCTGTCAGCAGCACATTAGGCGTGCAGATACTTCGCCAGTGACTGCAGCCGCTCAGCGGCCTGCTTCAGGGTGTCGAGGTCCTTGCAGAAAGCGAAACGCGCGTAGCTCTCGCCAATGGAGACGTGCTCCGCGCAATAGAACTGGAACCTGGATTAGCGAGCTACACAGGACGAAATCTCATATGTCTTACCTCGCTGACGGGGATTGAAGAAACCCCGATCTTCGTGGCCATGAACCAGCAAGCCCTGTAAGGAACAATAAGGTCACGTTGGCAGATTTGTGAGTGCTCTTACTTGAAGTCCCTGCCGCGGCCCTCAATACTGGAAGGGAAGGGATAGTCCTCGGGCCATGTCAGCTTCGAAATATCCTTCGCGTCATGAACAGGTCAGGCGCTCTTCAACAGATGATCCGCAGGAAGACTCACAAGCAGTAGAAAGTAGGTGCCTTGCGGAAGCGTATAACGAACTCCCAGACGATCGAAGGCCTCGGCGAGGACGGCTCTCCGCTCAAGGTATTCAGCGCATTGGGTCTCGACGAAGCGGTGCTCATGGCACTGTTCCAGCCCAGCGGCTACGGCCTCCTGCATTGGCGAATTGCTGCAGAAGACTATACGTGTGGTAGCAGCAAGCGTAGGCTGAATAAGCCAAGACGGGCCGATGAGCCAACCAATACGCCAGCCCGTCGCGGAGAACATCTCTGGAAGATAATGAATTGAGCGGTGGATTTAGGTGGGAGAGCAGGCTCATGCTCACTGCCGGCGGATTCCACTGTTACGGTGCGATCCCACATGCCAGGGAGGGTTGCGAAGCGGACATGTTCCTTACCGTCGAAGACAAGGGTGTCATACTGAGGGCAGACAAGACAACTTAGTCAGCTGAGTGATTCAGAAGATGATCAGGGAGCGCGACTAACCACTTCGTCAGACTGGACGACGAGGTTGAACTCCTCAGCAAGAGCTGCAATTCCCAGCAGCTCTTCCTTGGTGAATACTTTACCAACAGGGTTGTGAGGAGTATTAATCACGATCATTCTAGTGCGGGGAGTGATCGCTGAGCTAGAAAAGAAAAGCGAGTTAGACAGCAGTCACAACTTGATCAATGAACATACCGCAATTCCTCAAAGTTGATCTTCCAGTCGTCACTGGTAAGTTTAGGCTTGGAGAGGTCGGGGTGAAGGGGCACGTAGACACACTTGCCGCCATGGAAGACCACGGAGGGCAAGTACTGGTCGAAGAATGGTTCGAACATGATGACTTCATCACCAGGGTTAATGAAGGCAGTGAACATGGCGTATTGGCCTGTCCAGAACAAAATTCAGATTCTATAGAGTGTAGCACAAGCTGCCCGCTTACCTTCGTTGGCACCACTGGTAACGACGATCTCGGACTCCACGTCGAGCTCTCGTCCGAAGACAGGGCTGTAGTACTCCTTGATAGCCTCCCGGAGCCGGATCCTGCCCTTCGGGTGCGAGTAGTGGTTCGCAACGACGGACGTCAGGGCCTCACTGGCGGCGTCCTTGATCCATTTCGGAGGGGGAAAGTTCATATATCCTTGGCCGAGGTTAATGCAGTCGGCCGGCAAGTTAGCAGCACTATGGGGGCAAGGTGGCACGTGAACAATCGTGGAGACAGTGAGAACTATGTTAAAACGCACTTGAAGACGGACCAGACATCCTGAGCTAAGGCTCGACCCTCCCCAAGACGATTAGCCACAGGGATGAGCCCACTGCGGGCACCGTTCTGCTTCGACACGACAACGTTCTTCTGACCGTTGAGAGCACCCATGATGGTTCTGGAGACGGTGGTAGGTCTGTGAGAAGATACCGCTTTTATGGTACTCTTGAAGACGGGTCTCGATGCAGAGGTTGGAAGACGAGTCAGGTTCATACCAATACGCCCGGGTTCAATTGTTTTGGTCCTATATTCTCTTAGCGCCTACCTCGCGTGAACCTCACGCAATGAAACTCGACTCTAAGGCACCGCAAGGCTCACAATGAAGTTAGTCGGAACGAGGACGGAGCTGTGCGCGGAGCCTCCCTCACTAAGACCACGGGCCCCGTGAACCGAAACTTACACGGACTGCGATGCGCCCAGATCACGGAGCGACTCTCTTACGGACGGAGACTGTGACTGACGCGGACCTCTCATGCCAAAATGTTGCATTCCTATCCATGGACCCGACAATTTCGTATGCATCCCGAATGCTGTGGGGTGCAGAGCCAACCCGGAGCAGTGCTCTTACGGCACCAGCCGTCGCTTGTGCGGTTCCGCCTACACAGTAGCGGCGCATAGACGAGTGCAAAGCCCAAGACATACGCTCGGCCTCGCGGAATTAGTGCTTGAAGGAAGTCTGACCAAGAGCGGAGTTTCCAGCGTGCAGTACAATTGCAGACGATAAGATAAAAATACAACAAATGTCGTCCGGAGAATGCACAAATACCCCTACGCGCTCACAGCCGTCCAATTACCAGCCGAAGCGTAGCTGATCCCTTGTAAAGACCGGAGGTTTCCAAATGAGGTACTCCGAGTGTACCCTCCGTTTCCGCTTTTCTATCGCCTTCTTGTGACGCTCTTGCAGCGCCTCCGGAATACAGATAACGTGCTGTCCCTTGTAATGCTTGAACAGCTGAAGGGTCGTGCACCTACGAACAAAAATAAGCATCAAATCTCACAGGACGGCAACTTGGTATTCACGTATTCATGATATCGGCGTGTGTGATTGAAGTCTTCTGCGCAATATCATCGATGCTAATGTCGTCTGAAATATTGAACAGGAGCTCTATAATTGTCTCCGCCCAATAGGCCCTGTAGCCCAATAGGCCAAGGTCACTAAGCGGCTTCTCGGGGCTGCCGAGTTTGCCCTCCTTCTTGCTCAGCTCGTAGGAAAACTCGATGAGGAATTTGCCATAGCCATGCCGCTGGTGTTGCGGCAGCGTGAGGATACAAGCAACATTGTAATTGTCCGCAGATTCCTTCTCTTTCGAGAAATACCCGATGATGTGGCAACCTGTTGAATCCCGTTGACACTGCGAAAGATGTAAGGTGTGACATCCAGTGATATGTCGTAGCATGCACTTACTAATACGTAGTACAAGAAGGGTGTAACGTCGTAATATAGAGTCTTGCTGGAAGCGAAGTTAGCATGGAATGCTGTGCGAGAAGGTCTATGGTGCTCACTGGTCAAGGAAGCACTTCGACAGCATACTGAGATTCCGACAGTACGTTAACTGCCGCTTCCCGTCCAACTCAAAAAACGAAAGGTCTTCATAGCGATAAATCTCATTGCCGGGAGGATGTAATAGCGTGCAGCGCTTCCGATGTCGAGCGAGCCTATATTCCGAGCCGAAATATGACAGGCAGAATTCGCAGATGTAAAGGACAGGCAGATGCGCGTACTCCTGGGGATACGGGGAGAAATACCATGCGTCGACCTCGTGCTTCCCGATTTGCAAACGATTCAGGTTTTTCACCCGAGCAATTTCGGATATGCTCTGCGTCATCGAGCCCGAGGTACGAAGTTTCTCGATCTCCTGCTCCTTGCTGAAGGCAGCAACTGGCGGGGGAGGCTCTGGCGTCTCTTCGGGATGGAAGTCAAACTCTTGCGTCTCTCCATCCACCTCCATGTCCACGTCTCCGTCTGCATCGGCATCTCCATCGGCATCTCCATCGGCATCCAAATCCTCGTCCTCTTCCTCCTCCTCGTCGTGTGGCGCTTTGCGCTTTAACGAGCTCGGTGTCGGTGACGCGCTCGTCCTCCGGGAACCCGGGGTAGATGGTGCAGGGGTTTCTATATCCTGCTTGAGTATCTGCATCGCACTGGCGGTGGCCGCCTTCTTCAAAAGCGACTGCGACTTGGGGACCTTGCCCGGTGCCTTCCCTGGCCTAGGACTAGCATTCTTCTTGTTCGGAGTGCCCTTGGGGCGCGGCCATTCAAGTGGTTTCGTGAGCACAACGCGTGAAGCGGAGACCCATTCGTCGAGTCGCTTGTTGAACTGGTCCCAGTGGACGAAGAACTCGATTCTGTCCTCAGGCGCTAAGTGCTCCTCTTGCTTGACACCGCCTTTCAGACGAGAGGAGTAGGCGTTCTGTGGCTTGTCGCGGATGGAAAGGATCTCGGCAAGGCGTTCTTCCTCTTCTCCGTCAGGGTTTTTGCGACGAATGTAGACCTTGCAACCTACTGAGACGGTCTGTGAGCGGACGTGAGTGGCGGCTGTTGTGATGCGCAGCATCCCTGACGACGGACTCACCTGAACGTTCCATTGGCCGGGCGCCGTCGTCGGTGGAGGCTCTTGAGAGCCTTCCTCCTTCACTGAGCCGTGTGGTGCCATGGTTGTTCAAGTGAGAGTGAAATTTCGACACTTCGACGCTCTCCCCGACTGACTCAACAAAAACGATGCATCCGCGCTTATGACTAAGCAACATCGCGCACCCGGTGTATTTCCGTTTATGGATGGTGTGGTGTTCAGCCAGGCCAAGGACTAGGCCACAGGCGACGACAGACCGAGTTTCGGTTCGGTACACAATGCAGCGCCAGATGTCTGACCCGAATTTATAATGCTGGAAAGATCGTAACTTGCTGGTAAGTGAAGATTCGGTGGAACCTGTCAGTAAGTTCGAATGCACAGTAAGTTATTCAGTACGGCTCGGACGACCTGCAAATGACTTCGGTCTTATGTTACATCCGCTCATCGCCTTGCGGTGGACTTGGATTAACGTACTTGGATTAACATAACGCTTTTTAGCAAGGCCGAGACAAAAGAAGCAGGGATGGACAATGAATGGTGAGCCATAGGAGGGTCTGTACTGGCATCACCGTCGCAGGTGTATCCGTTAAATCTTTGCCAAGAACGGCCGAGGTTGCGGGAGTAATGATGAGCCGGGAGGCCTAAGAGTCCGGCTCTGAGACAAGTGGGGACAGAATAACGCAGGGCGAGGAAGTACTACGGCGATAGCAAGCCGCTATGCACGACTTAGATGCTCGAATGATACTGGCAGTGTCATAATTATGCGACGCCTGAAATCATCCCTAGTTGATGTGTAAGCTGCCAGAGTGGCCCTAGATGGAAAGGGTCGTGCATGGAAATGAGTGCCTTCCTTCCGCGGTGTTCGCGTTCATGTCCCTATCATACCGTTAACCCCACGACAATAAAGTCTATTACTAACATCATCTTTCAGTTTGCTCGGACAGCAAGAACAGTGCGCGCCACATGTTACAAGGGCTAAGAAAGAACTATCTTATCCGGCGAAACGCCAAGAGAGGATAGACGAGCGAAGAGTGACCTTGTGCGCTGGGACACGTCGTGGGGAGTAACGAAGGTATCATAGGACGTATTGGCCCAATCAACATAGCTCTACCTTGGCAAACGTCTACCAAGCGACACGCGGTGAGACAAGACGGAGAATACTATTGACCACGGAGGAAGTCCATAGAGAAGTTTCACCAGTACAAGGTTCATGTACGTTTGACTGTTAGCTAAATCGTCGGATGACTTGCATGCGGAGGCCGAGGCTTGGCGACTCGCGAGGCTTTGGGGACAAGGTGTCCACACGTGAAGCCGCGTTCGCCCTTCGCCCTGCCGCGCGGCCATAGATATTCCAGACAGCACTAGTGACCATTTGCGGCGGCGAATCTTGTGCAACCAGGGCCGATGTCGACACGATAGGGGAGCTCGGACTTGACCCTGCCGCCGGTTCGGAGGAAGGAGGGGCACAACGGGTGCAGTGTGGCAGATAAGCCTCGACAAAGAACTCGAGGCACTTGCGAGTCGTCCTGATCGTGACCAGTGGGCATATGGCCTAGTCCAAGATCTACCCTGGACTCCGGACAGATGCCTTGGCTACTGACCGGTGGCCCGTCAGGGTATCGCTCGATATTGTCGGTGCTTGCAAGATCATCTGACCACGATCGCGGTGGACGCAATGACCGTACTGCAGATCTGGCGACTTCTTTTCGGCGAATAAGCAGCTATAAGAGGTGACGGGGCGGTCTGCGCGCCCACAAACGTCGGACGATAACACAAGAACTCACCAGAAACAGCTATTTTGGTTGGCAAGATCATGATGTCACCCTGGATGCTTTGGTCTTAATACCAAATGCCGGGCAACATCCCCTTATTTTGCCTGCTCCTCCCGTGGGTGTGTTGCATACGTATGGAAGAATAGGCCAGGTTCCTTCCATATGAGCTCAAAGTGGTCGTCGAAGACCGGCTGAGCTCGCGAGACTATCGAGTAGGTTACGGCACGAGCACAGGAAAGTTCGACATTTAAGGAGTTCGGATTGCCACGGACCCTGCGATGAGGGTGCATCTTCGGTGCCTCGACGATATACCTCGGCTATGATCAATGCGAAAAGCACAGGCCAATGGCCAAAGATATGATCACCCTATAGCCAGCGGTATCGGACACTGGGCGCGTAGTCCGCGGACCAGCAGCCGTGTCGCAATCTATTCATACTGTTGTGTCAGACGACTATGGGACCTGCTGGAAGCGGACACACACGAACTGCGTCTTCTGGTCCAATGACCAGTGTGTTCATGCACAGCAGTTTGCTCTTCGGCGGAGTTTTCTATCGTCGTGAACTGCACTTCATCGCCAAACTGAGATGTTTTCTCCCATACGACGTGACACAGCAACTGCGTTCTGGAGATTGTCTGGCAGATTGTCCATTAGAACTATACACAACTCATAATTTGATACTGGCTTTCACGGGCTCTACCATACTCGCAGTGCTTGGTAGACGACGTTCACACTCCCACAGTCGGCCAGAGTAGCCAGCCACGAAGATGGTCATCAGGTACGGTCGCGTCACAGTCGATGCCGAACCTTGCGGCTGTTATCACGCCTCGGAGAATCTAATCAGATAATTGCTAGCCAGATCTCCGCGTAGGCAATCGACATCTCTCAACTCCGCTCCCCACTGTGCCTCCTCGGCAGCGACCACGCATGGTACTCCATTTTGCTCATGCGGTCGAGAAGACGTACGCACATGAGAAGAAGCTCACCACGAGCAAAATCCGACGGGGCGAACCCATCCGCTGCGTATCGTACGTCAATTTTCAGTATCTAATTTTGTGCCACATTTCACTACTCACCGTTACAATTCGTCTGTGCATAGCGTTATAGCTCCACAATTCGGTCACTTGATGGCTCTTGATTTTGCAAGGGGCGGCGTCCATGTCTTCTGAACTTAATGAAAGATAGAGGGCGCGCCGTTATTGGCTCCAGAGCCCTTTGCAAGCTCGTCCCGAACCGAAGCTTGACCGTTCTCGTCCCGAAACATACCCGCTAAGGCGTGATAGTGACTGTACGTGCGCTTTTGCCCATATGGACAGAATAGCTTGGGTAGCCCACAGCTTCGACTCACTGGACATCTTCCAGAACTCCCACTATCATCTACCCCACACCCTGGGGTTGAATTGTCCGAGCATTCGAAGACGTTTTGCCACGTCGCTCTCAATGCTAACGCGCCTTCTCAAGATAGACCCTTTCTCCCGCCGGAGCTAGGGAGATGAATTCTGGTCGTCATCAGGATATCTGCAACTCGGCCGGTTGCTAGTGCGCATCACCTAACGGAGTGTGATATTCCAAGTCCGTGAGGTCCCTCAAAAGAATCCGGGACGTAGCGCGGTCGAAATATATATACCGCCATGCCTAAAGACCTGCCAGCTGTCAGTGCATCCTCTTACAAGCTCTCGACTAATGGCCTGGTTTCTCGGCACCTCTGCGCTCGCCCCTCGCTTCACTCCCACCGAGGCCGACTTGGCGTTGAAGGCCGAAGAACAGAGGGAATATGTGAAGGATCTATGGATCTTCCTTGCCAGCGTTGTCGCTTTCCTGACTATTGTCCGTGCACTACGCTTGGTTCTCTCCCTGGTCATCCGCCCTCGCTCGGTCGCGTCTCTGCTGTCGGAGAAGAGCGGCGCTGAGGTTATACAAGCCGGGCGCAATGGCAAAGTCTCTCTCAGAAGACTGCCTGCGGCTTTCGCTTCGGCTTTCAGGATCGTCGCCTTTCGTCTGAGCCTGCCCATAGGCCCAGGTTCCGTCGCCTCGGTGGCTGAGTTGACCTTCATCTTCGGCTACATCGCAGTGATGCTAGTCATTCTTTTGATCAACAGCAAGTATCTTGTTCGTTCCACAGCGTGAGCATTGCTAACGATGTTTGATGAGCAGCTGGGGATCTTGATTCCTGGTTCTACGAGGATCGAGCAGCTCATTTGGCATCTTGCCAACTGCCGCTGGTGGTTGCGCTGGCTGGGAAGAACAACATCATCTCGTGTAAGCGGAATTCCCTTCGCCCTCTGAGTAGTCCTAAATCCGATCTTTACAGGGCTCACGGGTGTAAGCCACGAAAAGGTGCGAATGTCTTCAAAATTTCTAAGCTCACCATCTGATTGCTGCTATCTTCGGGCAGTTGAATATTCTTCACCGAGCTGCCGCGAGGACATGCCTTATGTTGTTGTGGTTGCACGCGATTGCTCGTGCCTCAAACGGGTGTGTGAAGTCATGCGTTAGTCGTTGCATCTGACGCTCACTCTGTGATAGTCTGCCAGAGCAATTCGATTTCACCCATGGTTGGATGAGATGGGGTGCAACGGGCTTGACGGCGTTCACACTCGCCGCTATCCTGTCGCTGCGCCCTATCCGGAACGCGTTCTTCGAGTTCTTCTTGATCTCACACATCGTCCTCATCGGGTAAGTCGCTGTCACTGTGCTCACTCAACCCGGCACTGACTATACGCACAGGATCTTCCTGATTGCCGGCTTCCTGCACACGCGTCACCCTGGGTGAGTATCTGTGACTCGACGCATGGACGTATGCTGACCCGCGCGTCAAGCTTCGGCGACTACGTATGGCCTGCACTCGTTGTCTGGGCGTTTGATAGGGTTTTCCGTGCCGCCCGGCTCGCGTGGAACAACCGCTTCGGGATTTCGAAGAGCGAACGGCACCGCACGGCGACTGTCGAGCTCATTACTCCGGACACTGTCCGGCTCACTCTGCGCCGGTGCTTCAAATGGCAACCGGGCCAACACGCCTACGTCATCCTGCCAACAGTCAGCGCCCTTCCTACTGAAGCGCATCCCTTCACCATCGCAAGCATCCCGGATTCGCTGGACACAAAGGGCGAATCGAAAGACAGAGACGTCGTGTTCCTTATTCGCGCTAGGGAAGGCTTCACTGGCCGTCTTAGGGACCTTGCGGCGAACAGTGGTGTTTGCACTGTTCCTGCCATCGTGGATGGCCCATATGGATGTCCCCCGGACCTGACACAGTTCACAACATCTATCCTCATCGCTGGTAAGTCCTCGCTCCACGAACAATCATCATACTTTACTGATGATTCCTCCCAGGTGGCTCTGGTGTCTCATACACTCTGCCATTGCTGCTTAACCTAGTCCGGTGTGTAACCATTCGTCGAAGCAATCCTGAGCGATCCTAACACCTATCCTCAGTCAAACACGCCTAGGCAAGTCAGCAGTCCAGCGGGTGGTGTTTGTTTGGTCTGTCCGTGAGGCAGGTGAGTCGAGCCTCTCTAACGTCAGATGGCGGTCAATATTCACGTCGTCACCGTTTGAGATCACGTCAGGTGGATATCACAGATTCTAAGCGAAGCGTTGGCTGTCGCACAATCTACCGGCCTTACCGTGGACCCACGAGTATACATCACTGGTTCTACCCCTCCTACTCCCCCGCTTCCTGCCTTGGGATACTCCGAGTCCGACCGGGGAAGTGTCAACATGGAATCTCCGATTTCAGAAAAAGACGTGAAGATGGCCCTGCCCGCGTACTCCGCCCTGCGTATCCTTCACGGTCGCCCGAGTATCCGCAAGGTCCTTCAAGAGGAGATTGGCGTGTCAACTGGTCCAGTGTCCGTAGACGGTGAGTCGCTTTGATTACGATAGCAGTTATAGGTGTGTTCATCGTATCTGCGCAGTTGCTGGACCCTCTGCGCTTTCACAATCTGTGGCTCAGGCCTTGGCCTCCGAAATCACCAGTCCTATGAGCGTCCTCCGAGGAGCGCCCTCGGTCAGCCTGCACGTCGAGACCTTCGGCATGACCCGATGATATGCTTTTATATATCCTGTATCCATAGACGCTATTACTTGTAGTATGCCTTGACGTGTACCCTGATGTGTATCAACCTGCACTCTATGCGACCGGTATTGTGCTCTGTACGAGTCCAGGCTTCCATTGATGTTATCCCGCGATGATGTTGCAGCTACCGCTTTTGGGAACCAAGGCCGACTTCCTGCTTCTCCGCTCCTCGGGAAATGTGATGGCAGTTTCCCAAAACTCTGACTGTATGGTATATCTGTTCGGTATCCTCCAGATACGGGCACGCGTGTTTCCGTCGTGTTCCTTCTGCCTTCTCCGCTTGACACTGCTCGCAGACCTGCTTGAAGCACACTTTATCTTGTCGCCGACGCGGACACGTACATCCTTCTGCAAGTCCCGAGAAAATGGCACCCGCTAGTGTTTACATTGGTGGTACGGCGGTCTCAGCGTCCTTTAGAAATTGGAGCTCATTGTTGCTATTGTCGTCCAAACAGGACTCTCTGAGGCCGTCACTCGCTCGGAACTGAACGATGTGCGTGTGGGATATGATCGGCGAATGTGATGTACTAAGAACACGGCGCATATACCCAGCATCTCTCTGTCTATGGCAAGGTTACGGCACTAAACATCCACAAAGGTACGTAAGCTCTGATATTCGGGTGAACCTTTCCCTCATCGGCTGTGCGCGCAGGATACACGTTTGTAGAATTTGGATCTGAAACGGTGCGTTTTGTATTGTCCCGAAGAGTCGAAGCAATGCTAAGCGACTTCAGGACGCCTTGGTAATCTGCTTGTTGCCTTGGAAAGCCGTAAGCCTCTCATAAGCGATCGACCCTAGGACTTCGTCTCCGCATATGCAAACCAACCTTTCATGGGAACAGGTAAGGAGCCTCCTGTTGTTTGCCCACATACTCACTGACCCCCCTGCCATCTAGTTTGCAAAATTGAAGTTGCGAAGCAACCGCGCCGTCAGTCCAAGGCTGGCAGCTCGACGCGTACAACCAGGGAAAATGCCGGGACAGAAACTAGGTTGGTAGAATCTGGCTCCGTTACTTAGTAGGCAGGCAATGTACGTGCATATACCCAGGTCACCCCCAGGGATTAGTCGAGTACGTTACCCTATCGTCGTCTACAATCTCAATCCGCAAACATGCTGGCAAGTAAGTCTAATCTTTACCAACTCACAATGCAAATCTCACAGATTGAATGTCAGGAACTGAAAGATTTTGGCCGGCGGACTGGAAGTACTGTCGCTTTCTGTGACATCGATAAGCATAATCGCCGAAGAGGGTCGGTGGTTTGCCACTGCGAAGCTGAAAACAGCTGACATCATCTCAGCTTCCTGGAATACTATACTCAGGAGGACGCCGATCGCGCGGTGAAAGAGCTCGACGGCCAAGATCTCCTTGGTCATCGCATCGCGCTCAGCAGCTATGTTAGCGTATCTTCTTATGCTGTAGATCTCCCGCTTAGGACTGAGCAGGGCAAGAAGACTCTTCGGGAAGAGCATGCACAGTATCGCTTGCGTTCTCCAACAACAAATAGGGACATTCACTCCCAGCCATGTTCACCAACGACAACTCGAGGGCCTCACCTCCGTCGTTCCCGATCCCCGCTCGAGATGTCTCGCCATCAGAATACTACCCCACGAAGGAGTCCTTACTATTCTGCCAGACGGCGAGGCCTCCAGAACGATAGCCCACGCAGAGTCCAGCCTGAAAGCAGTGACGATGAGCACCCTCCGCGACATGACGAGCGCCATTCTCGCTTCGCGATTCCAGAGTCCGAGTACAGCCGGAGACGTAGCCGTTCGCGCTCGCCGACGAAAGCTCGGCGCGCTACCGACCTTTATGACGAGCTCAGCTGTGTATCTGATGAACGCAGGGTCCGAATGGACCGAATTGCCGACCAATGGTCCTCATATAATCGTCTGACGCCTCCAGAGTTCTGAACGATACGTATCGTCGCTGTACACCCTTGCATCTCGCAGTCCCCATACCCGCTATGCATGTCAATCTACGAGCACAAGGTCTCGTTTGTATTACTAAGCAGCAGTATTTCCCATGTATCGCGAGGCCTCAGGTAAACCACAGCACGTGTACATTATTTCCGCCTGCCCTTGTAAAATTCGAGGAATGCCACCTTATCTTCCCACCCCAGTCCAACGCGTTTCGTTTTTCCAATTTGTGCAATCAACGCCGCGCATGCTTCCGTCAGGATATCGTTATTCTTGCTCCCCGGTGTCGAAAATTCGCTTGCCAGGAATGCGCCTGAGCTCGGCGACTCCGACGGCACAAGGAGACGGATGGAGAGCGTCAGCGGAAGGAGGGTGTTCGCCAACCTGAAGATGTGCGGCAGAGGGTTCAGCATTTTTGAGGGCAACGAGTGCGACAGTGTAGGTGTTAAGGGCGTTGGAGGGTCATACCTGACATTTTGTCAGTGTGCTGAGTGTGTCACACAACGGTATTCAGTACTCACCGGACGCACATCACGAAGACCTGGAAGTCCTTCACAGGCAACGTCAACGAGGAAAAGACGGGGACGAATCGAAGAAGACCTCTCCCATTGCTCGTGGTGCACTCAGGGAAGACAACAATGGGCCTGTCGGCTCTCCTCCGGATATCTTCGAGCGGGCTGTACTCTCCAGCCCGCTCGCGGGGCAGAGGCACAGATCCAGTGGCAGCCAGCATGCTAAACAAGGATGCTTTGCGGAATCCAACGATGTTAGAGTGAGGCGTTGGCGCGCGAGTTGAAGGGGACGAGATGGCTGCCGAACCTGTTCCTGTGCGGCGACCTGGTGTCACGGAGAGTGGAGTCGAGGACCGAGATGCCGAGGAGAGATCTACTGGGTCAGATACCGGGAGAACGAAGATGGGGTCGAAGCTTGATAACTATCAGAAAAGTGGACATTAGGCTGCAAAATGGAGGTCGTACCGGAACGCCAGCCAAAGCAATTCTATCCACGAAACCCAGTTAGAGACAATCACATCTCCTGCTTTTGGATTCCACTTCTCGAGTCCCGTGGATCCCCGTGGTCTGTATCATAGTCGTGTCAATCCAATCTGTTGGTGCGCATAGCGGGCCTGCTCACGTTCGCTTTCGTGTTACAACTCCCACCGGAATCCACCACACGCCTACGAGTAGAAGCACTAGACGAGTAATAAAGGCGGTAAGAATATACGTCGCTGCGCGGTGCAATGGCGGCACTATTATCTGTGATTAGTGTCAGCGGACGACTGACGGGAGGAACATGGTACACGCACTAACACAGCACAGACTCCACTAACCAGAAGCGCGTACAACACACCGAGTACAGCTATGAGCGCGGTCCGTATTACACCGAGTAAATATCCAACTGGAAGTAGTGCTGTAGCGAGGACGTCTGAGTTGACTGGCGGGATTGGGGTGAGAAAAGGCTGTATGCAAGGTGTTTGAACGCGATGCGCTGGATTTCATGCTGCGGAGTAGTTTCGCACCTGGATGCCCGTTCCTGGGTCCTGATTCGTGTTCAGCCTCAGTTGGTATATACAAGGTGAAGGGTCTTACTCGGAATGCAGAGAACTTCTCCATCCCAAGCAGATGGATGCAAGACGGGATGGTCTGTAGTCGGGAGCGCCACAACGGAGCGCACAGTCATCAGCTGAGAGGCGCCCAGATGTAATCACGGCGCTTAAGCGACCGAACACCGAACGCGAAATTGACCGTTGCGTCGACCGCGGTCGCATTCCCTCCATCTCTCCTATTTTCCGGTGAGGATGAGCGGAGACTCGTCACCGCACCAGGACCTCCTCGCCACCATTGATGAGTGCGTTCTAAAAAATCCAAGATTGTAACGTGCCTGACAGCTGGAGGAACTCTCCAGGGTGTCCAGCGCTGCACAGTCTAACGCGCCTTCTCCGGGACCAGCTAGCGACGATAACGACTCTGATGAAGAGTTTGTATATCCTGGAATACCAGAGGCCGTTATAGGCGACCCTCTGAAGTGCCCTTCGTCATCGCAGTCAGCGGAGAATCTGGCCTCGTCAATGCAAGAGTCATCACTATCCGTGTCATCTAGAGACGTGTCACAAGAGCCCGAAGAACCTAGCCAACCGGCACCAGTTCCAAAGTCAAAGAAGGTACACCCATCTCCTGCTCAATTAGAATCTTTGCAGGCAGCTGCGTCCAGCGGTGATCTCGCCTTGCTGCAGAAGCTCTTCCGCACCGCGCTCCAGACGGGAGAAGTCGAACCCTTCGCATTAGCGAACGACGCGTCTCCGCGTACTGGGCTGACCGCATTGCATGCTGCCTCGAGTAGAGGATACTTGGATATCGTGAGATGGCGTGAGTGTTACTTCCATTACCACTTATGACTTCTGATTTCGCGTTCAAGTGGTCGAGGAATGTGGAGCTATCCCGGATATTGAGGATAAGGAAGGCGAGGTTAGTGCTCCCTCGTTAACTTATCTGGCTTACGCCCATCTTGTGGATCGCAGACCGCTCTTCATAAGGCTGCATTGCACGGGCACGTGTCAGTTGTCACCTATCTTAGTCCTGGAAGGGCGGATGTCCACGCACAAGACAACGACGGATGGACAGCCCTTCATAATGCTTGCTCGAAGGTATTTCGGTTCGTATCGTAGCTTGCATACCTCTTAACATCCTTCAACAGGGCTACCTAGACATCGTCAGATACCTGTGTGAACAGGGAGGTGCATCAGAAAACGTTGACGGCACGCCCGGTGTTGACATTAAGAGCAAAGGTGGCTGGACTCCTCTGAGTAAGTATTTGTGTACTTGTGTGCGCTGCCACGTTTCTCACGTATTCGCAGTGAATGCGGCCTCTAAGGGACATTTGCCCGTGGTGCTGTACTTACTAAGCAAACAATCGGCTGACCCCCTTGTTCGCAATAATTGGGGCGAGACTGCGTACGATGTTGCTGCTGCAGTATTTGAAGTCTGGATATGTGAGGTGCGCTTGTTGCGACTGGTCGCGTGCCTCTGCCTACCTCAGCTGAGGAATCTTTAGGTCTTGCAGAAGGCAGAAGCCGAGAAATGGCGCGGAACTACAGTGTTTTACAACCCTCTTGCAGTGCATACAACGGTCCCGGTGATCATGTATGAGCATCAGCGGCTCGATATGCGTCTCAAGACGTTGGCAGTCAATGGTGGCCGTCCTAGGTTTTCTGCTTCCGGGCTTGGAAGGAGAGGTCGCCGTGCCCCGTATGAGCTCCGCTTGCCCGTCCCAGATGAACACACCGGCAAGAAATTATTACCTGCTTGGCGCAGCGATGTGCAACTCCCCCTGCGTGAGAATGCTTTCAATTTGCCAATCCCCGGAAGCGAAAATGCAGAGGGTGCAGATCGGAGCCATTTCTGGTTGTAAGTCTGTGAGATCCGTTTTCGTGCTGTTTGGCTGATCAACGCTTCAGGTCTGACTGGACACTGGATATCACACATCCGAGTGTTGATGCCGAAGAAGGCTGGCAGTACGCACATTCCTTCGATGATGCTGATGAGGCATGGACCGCGGATCAGCCACCGCAGCTGCAGCGTCTCCTAACCGGCAGCGGAGCCATGACCGCGGGGCTTGGCGGCACGAATAGCAGCTCCAGCTCTCGTTCACGCACCACAACCTCTCATTCCTGGGTTCGCCGGAGACGGTGGGTTCGTGTTATGCGTCGCCGTCTAGACATACCACCTCTGCCCTTTTTGCAGCCAAACGGAGTATTGTATCTGCTTGATGCGGATGGCGCACTGGTACCACATGTCGAGGAGCGGGATTCTGAGTTGCACGGCGCAGAGGGCCGAGAGCTGGGTTCTATGCCAAGCAACGGCTTGACCTCTGCACAAGATTACGTCGCTCGTGCTCGATATCTTGCGGGCGCTCAGGACGATGATGCAGAGCCTGTTGCTGAGACAGATGCTGTTCAAGCTCGCCGCGCTATCGCCAAGCTTGAAAGGGCTACCACAGAACTCCGCCAGGGCATTCTCGGTAGGTCCTCTTCAGATGACTAGTGTCCATTTACTAATCTGCTTCAGGTGATGATGACGTGGAGCGTAACACTCAAGCGGAAGTCCTGCTCAATGCCTATAGCCGAGATCTAGAACGCAGACGTCTCTCAGCGGGCGCTCAGGGCCTGCTGGTTGCTCAAAATGATGAGGATGAGCTCGATGACGATGACTCTGATGACGAGTCCTTCCACTATCCGGCTTCGTCACCTCATGATACGATCCGTCCTCCGTCTGTGCGATCCGGAAACACAGACTACTTCAGCAGAAACACTTCTTTGACTCGTGGTCCGACTGACTTGACACCTCATCTCTCGCAAGCTTCCGAATTTCGTGTTCCGACACATGAAGCTCCGCAGAAGGCCCTGAGTCCTCGGTGGACGCCTCCTACTCCTCACCAGGTCCACCCGACTTGGGAAAGAGACGAGACGGTAAACCAGTGTCGCGGCTGTAGCAGGCGATTCAATTTCATTACGAGAAGAGTACGTGTAATCTTCTGGTGCTACATCGCATTACGTCGCTAACGCGTTTTTACAGCATGTAAGAGTCGATCGCCTTCGTTCATCCACTCTATACTAAACCTCCTCACAGCACTGCCGCCGCTGCGGCCGTATCTTTTGTGATAGGTGTTCGTCGTTCCGCGCGCTTCTCGATCCGTCCGACATCGTCCACGATCCCGCCTACGCAGAGTCCTCGACCGCCTCGTCGTCTTCCCAGCGAGTCTGCCAGCCTTGTTATGAAGAGGTCAACGCGAGTGTTCCGAACGGACTGCACACCTCAAGGACCAATTCCATGGAGCGCATTGTTGTCGACCAACGCAGGCTCCAAATCCCGAGCCCGGGAAACCGTAACGGCGAGACAAGCTCTCAGATTAGTGACTTGGCCGAGTGAGTGCTTCGTCGCCTGCGTTGTGCGAGTGAGATGTTGAGCGCCGGCATGTGTCGTAGCTGCCCCGTGTGCGGTGTCAACTTGTGCGACGTTGGGCCTGCGCCACTGCAGGAGGCACATGTCAAGAACTGCTTGGAAGGCGGAAGCAGTGCGTCGCCTCAGAGCGCGAAGTACCTCGTCTACAAATTGCCGGAGGAGAGCGCACTGATTGGCACTGAATGTAAGCGGTGGATGGCCTCTTTTCGTACCAATCCTTGTCTGACTGCTCCGTCCAGGCGTTATCTGCCTCGAGGAGTTCGTGAAGGGTGAGTATGATATCCCTGGTGATGTGATGTGCGTGTTGACCAAAACGCTTCGTAGGTTGTCCGGTTGCTCGATTGAGCTGTTTTTGCAGCTTCCACAACGGTAAATTCCCGCGCTAGCCGTAATTGATATCTAAGCTGACTCTGCGACAGCGTGCTTGTCATCCTGGTTGCAGCGCGGAAGGAGTTGTCCCGTGCATGCCCGTTAAGAGGCGTCGACATCGAACAACCCTAATATACCCCCTACTACCACAACCCATATGGAATTCGTAATATCACAGCGCAATATATGGATACATTCACGGCTTGAGCTTGAGTCTGGGTCAGTCACCGTCATGGTCGAAGTTGGTACCTGGGATTCGGCTCTCGTCGATGCGGATGACCGAAGAGTAGTCTTCATAGTCGGGTTCGATGATGTCTTGCCCCTTGCGGCCATCGTCTTGATCGTCTTCGAACCAACTAGCAGGATCATCGTCTTCAAAGTCTTCGTCTTCGTCCTCGTCTTCAAAATCTGACTCGGTGGGCTTGTAGTTCCTGCATGGTCGGATTAGCAATACAATGCCATAGACAAGCTATAGAGCTTACATGAATGCCCATATACGAGCCTCCTGTTCCTCCCTGGTCAGAGCACGATAATCTCCCTTCTGAGGTAATCCCATTCGTCGCCGCCTCTCCTCCTGTCTCTCCTCCTGCTCTTTCTTGCGTTGCATTTCGGCTCTGTGAGCTGCTGCTTCGATCTCCATAGCCTCCTGGAAGGTGAAGACGTCCCCAGCTCTGCTTGTATTCGATTCTTGCATTCTAGCGGACTGTGTAATGGGGACGCGACATCAGCGATATACGAGAGACCAGCGGAGACATGCTCACGAGTTTGGCTAATGCACGCTCTTTGGCACTTATAGGACGAGGTGCCGAAGATGGCCGGTTGTCGACGTGCATGCCGTTCTCCTCCTGCAGGGTTGTGTCGTGGAGCTTCTTCTGAATGTCATCCACGCCGAGCTCGACTAAGCGTCTTTCAATGGCAGCCTGTTCGGCATTTATCCTTTGCACGTACGTGGAACTGGAAGGTCCGCTAGCATCCGAAGCAGATGAGATCAGCACCCAATATGCGTAGATGATTTGATGTAAACTTACGACTCCTCGAGCCTCTTGACATTCCGGACATGGCGCTGCCTGAGCTCCCGAATGCCTAGCTCAGCTATGGCGCGCTCCTTTGGCCGGGATGACGGCAAGAAACCATGGGGGACCGAGTGCTGTAGCCTGCCGCCTGGGGACGACGGTGGCGAGATCCCCGTAGGAGACATGCGGTGATGAGATCGCGTGGGTGAGACTGCTGGCATGGTGTAACGGCTGTGTGTGCTGCGCTTGAGGGGGAAGGCGAGAGCTGATGCAGATGATTGAGATGAGTTAGCGAGCCGGTACTTATACCGATCCCATTGAGGACATATGTTTGGCCTCCGAGCTTCCGTCATTCCCTGATCCGGAAGGTGTTCAGGTTCGCAGGCGTCAGGACAGCCGTCTGCGCATGTCTTTCTCCAAAAATCCAGCTATCGTACACTGCAGCTAGTCGATACATTACGCCACCCGGAAACTACAAAACGATGCATTGCCGCTTGACCCCCATTCACAGACGTCTGAGTTCCTCTGACGCTATCAATTATCCCGAACCCACCTCACATGAACATGTCGTGATGAGGCTAAATATGCGTGAGCCTAGCTGTGCATATTGAAGCTATAAAAACTTACACCAGGTGGCGGGAAGTCGTCAAAGTCTGAATCTCCAGTGTTCCCGCTTCCCGGCATCCTCCCACCTCTGCCCGCGCCTGGACCCCTTCCCGGGATTGGCCCACCAGGGAAGGGTCCCAGCCCTGGTCCAACCGGATCGAACCGAGCGCCAGGCGGTGCACCCAGGGGTGGCAAGAAACCATCGCCACCCCACGGTCCTCTTCCACCACGCCCGCCCACGCCCGCACCAAAGATGGGATGGTTGGGTCCCACGAACATGCCATCGCCTTCATTGCCAGGGAACAGAGGAGGTGGCGCAAATGGATTACGTGGGAAAGGCTCGCGATCGCTGCGACCAATTTCCAGAGGGTTGCGGATGGGCACCCGCATCGGGTCTGTCTCGTTAGGGCCCTGAGGTGGAAGGACTGGCTGCGGCCGCGCAGGTGGCGGCTGGTTTGACGGGCCAGCCTGGACAGCGGATGACTCGGACTGCTCCGTATAGCCCTCTTTCCGCAGGCCCGGGACTAGCTTTTGGACAATCATAAGCTGAAACTGGGATATGAAGTCTGTGATGCGATTGGACGAGATGAAGCCGTGAACGAGGGGTTGCGCGTCCGCAGCACTGGGATCCTGCGGGAAAAACGACGGAGAAGTGAAGTCGTTCGCAGGAATATCTAAGGATGCTATTTTGTCGGTCTGACGACGGGAGATCAGAAGTTGTGTTCCTTCCGAAAGGGAGAAAGCGCACTTCGACAGCAATAGCATTGGTAGTGAAGCGAGTCCCCAGCTTTGCCAGCTTCAATACAAATTCAAGACTACTTTGTTCATGTTTATATCTGAGAGTGTAATGTCCAGGTCCGTGGGCATTCCAGCCCTCGGGAAGGACGTTGTCCTCGTAGATGCCCTGAGAAGAGGAGTCGTCTACGCCTACTAGGCGAAAGCCCAGGACTGTCAGAGCGGTGTGAGTGAGAGTAACAAGGCCGTCTTGCGGGGACTTCAGTGTCTGGTTCTCCTTGGGAAGTAGTTTTGGCAGCTTAGCAGTGAGGACAGACGGGTCAAGTATGCTTAAGCTCATGGCTGCTCGAGGACG
This sequence comes from Phanerochaete carnosa HHB-10118-sp, assembly GCF_000300595.1. NCBI lineage: Eukaryota > Fungi > Basidiomycota > Agaricomycetes > Polyporales > Phanerochaetaceae > Phanerochaete > Phanerochaete carnosa. The sequence goes on from NW_006767629.1 coordinate 2,174,357, forward strand.
AGATGACGTTCTCCGTAATTGTTAGACGCGCGTGTGCTTCACCTGAGAACAAACAAGCGTACACAATAGCTTTCTCACACTTACACCACGACCTCACATCTCGGCGAGCTCCTTCACCGCACTCGTCTACCACCATGGCGCGAAGAGATAGATCTTATTCGCCAGACACACCACATAAGAGGGTAAGACCGTCTCATCGCTCTTCACCGCGGTCTCCGTCGCCAACCAGGCGCACCCAAAGGCCTCCCAGATCGAGGTACGACGATGACCGCGACAGGGATAGAGAGAGAGACCGCGACAGAGACAAGGACAGGGACAGGGACAGGGACAGGGATAGAGACCGGTACAGGGATGATAGGTATCGGGACGACCGTCGGAGGGACCGTCGGGACGATCGCAGGCGTTCAGGTTCTCGAGACCGTCGAGACCGTGACAGGCGCCCACCTACGCCGCCTCGTGCTCCCCCAGCCAACAAAGAGTCCAGTATTGCACCTACGCCTTTGCCCGTAGAAGACGAGAAGATCAAGGCCAAACGTGCCAAGCTTGAGGCATGGAAGAAAGAGCGTGAGGCCAAGAAGGCATTAGACGAGGCAAAGGCGAAGGCCATGGCTCTTGCTGGAAAGTCAGCTCCAGGTACGCGTATCTACATCTGTTTGAGGGGTCTTCAAGATTTCACACCACTTGATCCTATGCCCCACAGTTCCTGCTAGTACGCCCGTCAAATCTGCCGGGCAACTCAACCGTGCTGCTTTGGGTGGCCTGAAAGGACTTCTTGTCAAGCCCGACGTCCTGAAGGCGGCAAAATTGGGAACTGGTGCATCTATGGATGATTCAGAAGAGACAAAGAGGAAGCTCCAGACTCTCGACTTACCTGAGGTCGATATGACAATTTATGACGGCCAGGCGGGTATCGGCAACCTAGAAGCCGATGATGACGACGACGATGACAACAAGATGGCAGTCGACGAGCCCAAGAACGCGATGGACGAAGACGAAGACGATGTTGACCCGCTCGATGCATTTATGAGTGGCGTCAAGGAGGAGGTGAAGAAGGTCAACCTCGAGGACATGAAAAAGATGGACGTGAATGTCGCGTCGAGGGTCCGACTCGACGAACGGATGGCTGACGAACCCGGCGAAGAGGTTGAGGGTCCGGAGCCAGACGAGCTCGATACCACCGAACTCAATCCCGAGGATATTCTCGCGCTTGCGGCCAAAAAGGCTAGGAAAAAGGACCTGGCCACCATTGATCACTCTCGCATCAACTACGAACCCTTCAGGAAGGAGTTCTACATTGCTCCTCCAGATGTCGCTGCGATGACTGACGAGGAGGCAGACCTCCTCCGCTTGGAGCTGGATGGCATAAAGATCCGTGGCGTGGATTGCCCAAGGCCAGTCACCAAGTGGAGTCACTTCGGTCTCCCTGCGAGTTGGTGAGCATCATTTTACGGATGCGCTTTGGATACGTCCTGACCTTAACCTACAGTTTGGACGTCATCAAAAAGCTTGGTTATGCTGGCCCGACTCCCATTCAAGCGCAGGCGATCCCCGCCATCATGTCCGGCAGGGACGTTATTGGTGTTGCGAAGACTGGCTCAGGGAAGACTATTGCCTTTCTACTCCCTATGTTTCGTCATATCAAGGACCAAAGGCCTCTCGAGCAGATGGAAGGCCCCGTTGCAGTCGTCATGACCCCAACTCGTGAGCTCGCTGTGCAAATACATCGGGAATGTAAGCCCTTTTTGCGGGTCCTAAATTTACGAGTAAGCACCATCTCTGAATGGCGTTATCTTAACATCTAACAGACATTTGCAGGCTGTATGCGCGTATGGGGGATCGCCTATCAAAGACCAAATCGCTGAGATGAAGAAAGGCGCAGAGATCATTGTCTGTACGCCGGGACGCATGATTGACTTGCTGACTGCAAATTCTGGTCGCGTCACGAATTTGAAGCGTGTGACGTACCTCGTCCTTGACGAGGCTGACCGTATGTTCGATATGGGCTTCGAACCTCAGGTTATGAAGATCGTCAACAATATCCGTCCCGACCGCCAGACGGTCCTCTTCTCCGCTACCTTCCCGAAGCAAATGGACTCGCTCGCGCGGAAAATCTTACGCAAACCTCTTGAAATCACTGTCGGAGGTCGGTCCGTCGTTGCTGCCGAGATCGAACAGATTGTGGAAGTTCGCGACGAGGATACAAAGTTCAATCGTCTATTGGAGATCCTCGGTCAGACGTACAACGAGGACCCCGAGAGCCGCACACTCATCTTTGTCGACAGGCAGGAGGCCGCGGACAATCTACTCCGTGAGCTCATGCGCAAGGGCTACTTGTGCATGTCGCTACACGGTGGCAAGGATCAGATCGATCGTGACCAGACCATCGCGGACTTCAAGTCCGGCGTCGTTCCAATCGTCATCGCCACCTCCGTCGCGGCGCGCGGTCTCGACGTCAAGCAGCTGAAACTAGTCATCAATTATGATGCGCCGAATCACATGGAGGACTATGTCCACCGTGCTGGACGTACTGGGCGTGCTGGCAACAAGGGTACATGCGTCACCTTCATCACTCCTGAGCAAGATCGCTACTCGGTCGACATCTATCGCGCTCTCAAAGCGAGTAATGCAGCTGTCCCTAAAGAACTGGAGGATCTTGCTAATGGTGAGCCTCTTCTCGCCCTGATCTATCTTTGTTTGTAATATATCATCTCCGCAGGCTTCCTTGAGAAAGTCAAGTCTGGCAAGGCGAAGGTCGCCGGCTCCGGTTTCGGAGGTAAAGGGCTCGATAGGCTGGACCAAGAACGTGACGCTAAGGAGAAGGCTGAACGCAAGGCCTACGGCGAGCCAGAAGAGGAGAAGGTCGCGGCCGAGGAGCCAGCGAAGGCGGCTGTAGACAAAGACGAGATGACCTTTGGGACTTTCAAGGTCGAGGTGAAGCGTGGACCGGCTCCAGACTCATCCAAGGGCCAGCTTGGTGTCGCTGGCGCGGCGCTTGTCGCAAGACGACTTGCTGCGGCCAAAGAGGAAGAGAAGATCCAGAACTCGCTGCGCCACGCGGAAGAGGCCGTCGCGCGGGCAGGCAAGGACACTGCTGCATATAAGCAGGCGACGAGTGTTGTCCAGAAGCTGAACGCGCAGCTCCGTGCGCACAAACTTGTCGCTCAGTCGCAGTCGCAGCACGAGGATCTCCTTGGGAAGAAGGGTGTTACCGACGCCACCGAGTTCCATGCTGTCATCCCTATCAACGACTACCCCCAGAAGGCAAGGTGGCGCGTCACGAATAAGGAGACGATGGTGCAGCTGGTCGATATTACTGGTGCCTCAGTCACAAACAAAGGTGTGTCGTTGTTCTTTAGGCTTTGCGGGCACCCGCTGACATGATCACTGCTACAGGTATTTACTATGAGCCTGGGAAAGAGCCGCCACCGGAGGGTCCACCAAAGCTGCACCTTCTCGTGGAAGCGAACGAGGAATGGAGGGTGAGAAACACCGTTATGCTAGCTTCGACGTCTGGAGAGCTAATTTTAAGTACAACAGGTCGAGCAGGCAGTGCGCGAAATCAAACGGCTGCTCATCGAAGCCTCCGCGGCGGCGTTGCAGGCAGAGATGCGCAACCCTACCGCGACTGCGGGCAGGTACAGCGTGGTGTAGGCCGGTGTCTGAGTGCGAATATCATTGCTGGTGTGGTTTTGCTGTTCTGCTGCATTTTCTTGTCATCGAATACGATGCATATATATGCCTGACTGTGTACTGACATGTTCGGCTCTGCAAACTGAGGCGTCGTGCGTGTCGGCAACTCAGCGTGGTGCCCACGGGCATCTATAAGCAATTTCAGATTCTTGGTTGTTCCTGTACGATCTGCGCAGAAGCGACCCCGAAAACTGCCCACATTGAAAGATAGCAAGTTACCATAATTAGCCAATTAATGCCACCGGGACTGCTGACAAAGCACAGTCACGAGGCATGAATGCTCTGCGCTTCGAAAAGTGTTCGGGGTCTGTGCGATGCGCTGCGTATTTATCCAGCGGTTTGTAGTCAGTATGCTGTCATCGGAAATACGGGAGCAGGGAATCCCACTTTATAAGTGTTGGTCGACGGCGATGGGTCGAAGTCCCCGTCTACTCGCGCGTGTTGACCGTCATATTACTGTTCAGCAAGTGCGACATGCCCAAAAAACACGACGACGCAGCACGTTCAGTGCGCCCTGGCTCTGCAGGTTCAGACTCGACAAGCACCCGCGTGCGGGATGAGAAGGGGTTCGCGGCTTCTGGCCCGCACACTGAGAGTCCCAGCTCCCCGCACAAATCTGATCTCCACGGGGGCGAGGGCGAATCCGCCATCCCAGAAGATCGCAAGGTTGGTGCAGATGGATACGTGTCGGGAACGCATGCCACTGACTCTGTAATCATAGGAAGACACTATTGAAAACGAGGAGGACGATTGGCAGCACGACCCAAGAAATCCCCGAAACTGGTCCTTCTGGGAGAAATGGAAAATGACGAGTATAGTAAGTATCTGGCTCACCTTCCTTTGTTGTCGCTGACGGCGAAGCTTGATTTCGTACCAGGTCTCCTTCTATACGTTCGTATCTCCACTGGCAAGTTCTATGATGGCGCCAGGTCTTCCCGAAGTTGCAGAACGCTTCAACATCACGAACCAGGCCATTGTTGCGATGACACTCAGTATATTCCTGCTGACCTTTGCCGTTGGACCGCTATTCCTGGCTCCTTTATCTGAGATCTACGGGCGCACATGGGTAAGTCCATCCACAACTGCCGAAGCCTTTGATGCTGAGCTGTGAGGCTTCCTCAAGATCTTGCACATAGCAAACCTGCTGTTTCTAGCCTTTAATCTCGGTTGTGGATTTGCGCCAAATACGGGTGTACTGATTGGCATGCGCCTCCTGGGTAGGTGATCGAGACCTCCCGTCGCTGCAACTCCGCTTACGCTTCCTCAAAGCTGGATTTTTTGGTAGTGCCCCAATTGCATGCGGTGGTGGTACTGTCAGCGATCTCTTTTCAGAAAGGGATCGTGCGTCTGCCATGGCAGTGTATAGCCTCGGCCCCCTCATTGGTCCCGCCGTCGGCCCCATCGCAGGCGGCTTCATCTCTGAGACTATAGGCTTCAAATACATCTTCGTCGTGATCGCGGCTCTGTGCGGCCTCGCCGCTGCGCTTGGGATACCGTTCCTCAGGGAGACGTATTCGCCCGTCATCCGCCTGCGCCTCGCTAAAAAGGCAGCAGATCTGGAGAAGGCAGCGAAGCAACATCCTCACTTATTACAGAATCACGGGAGCAAGTGGCACTTGATCTGGATGAACTTGCATCGGCCGTTCATCTTGCTCACGAGAAGCTTCGTCTGCTTCATCCTCAGTCTCTACATGGCCTTGTGAGTAGATTCACTGGCGATAAGCTGACCTGTGTTAACGAAATCTTCCTTGGCGTAGCATGTATGGTATCTACTACCTCATGTTTGCGACCTTCCCTGATCTCTTTACCAACGTGTATCACTTCTCCGAAGGCATCTCCGGAGTGTGTTATTTGGGTCTTGGGTTGGGCTTTATGAGCGCAACAATCTTCGGTGCAAGCTTTGCGGATAGGGTCTACCTAAACGTAAGTACTCTGGTGGATGTGTGATGCTTTGTGGTTTATCTGTCACGTTATATCACAGCTCGCTGCGAGGAATGGAGGCAAAGGCAAGCCAGAGTATCGGATCCCTGCTCTGATCTTCGGGTCGTTGTTCGTGCCGATAGGCCTATTGTACGTTTACCTCTCAATCTCGCCAAACTTGACGCTGACGCATAGCTTTTCGCAGCTGGTACGGCTGGTCCGCCCAAGCCGAGATTCACTGGATCATGCCCATCATCGGCACCGCCATCTTCGGCTTCGGGATGATGACTACGTTGTACGCCTTCCTTCCTGCCTTATCTCCGCCTGCCACTCACTTGTTCGTCTGCAGCCTTCCGATTCAGCTGTACCTCGTCGACACCTTCACTTATGCTGCTTCGGCGCTCGCGGCCGCCTCCGTCTTCCGATCGACCCTTGGCTTCGTGTTCCCGCTGTTCGGCGAGCCGATGTACGCCGCGCTGGGCTACGGCGGCGGCAACTCGCTGCTTGCAGGCCTCGCCATCGTCCTCGGAATACCCTTCCCTATTTGGCTCTGGTTCCACGGCGAGAAGATCCGTGCGAGGAGCACGCTGAGCCGACGCTGATATCCAAATATAGGGGCATTATCCATCGCATAAACGACGTTCACAGATACCCTCTAACGACCATTTCAACGCAACTGCATTACTTGTTTTTGGATAGAAAGCTTCAATGGAAACTTTGCACCATACTCACTTCAGAACTTTTAGTATTACAGCTTGTCCTTCCACGATGTAGTCGATGTTTTATGACAGAAATTTTGGTAGCTCTAGCACTTTGATCTCTGCGTCTGCAGATGATCTCGAAACATCCATCTTCTGGCGCTTATAAGGCGCCACAAAGCCCTCGGGGACGGACCTAGCGCCAATGCTCAACTTGCGGGGCTCTCAAGTGGGGAGAATCCTTACAATCGCACTATACACGAGCAAGCCTATCATTGCAAAGTATAAATCATACAGACTTGATGAAAATCCGAGTCGACTAACGCATTTCACCGGCCACTGGTGCTAAATCTCATACCATGGTCACCTCCGATGCCGCCAGGGCCGACGCTCCCCGCACCCATCAGCCTCGGGCTCGCGACACTAGAGCCTCCGTCGCCTGCAGCGCTGCGAACTCTACGCTCGACGTCGACCACCTTGGCCTCGACTTCGCGCACGGCACCGTCGATCCACTGCAAGCTCTCGAGGTGGTTTGCAAGCACTTGGGCTATCTGCGTAAGAGGGTCATCGTTGTTCGTCTGTGAAGCGGCATCGCCAGCAACAGAGGCGGATAGATTGTTCGAGGACGTTGGTGAGAGGGCGTTGACAGATTCGATCATCTGGGTCAGTGAGGCGGAAAGGTCGTCCAGGTGGCCGTGAAGCTCGGTCGCAAGCATATAGCTGAGACAGATATGAGGATATGCGAACCAAAGGTGAAGTTTAGTACATACTTGCGGTCTCTCTCCGTATCTGCTGGTCCAGTGTCCAAGGATCTCAGGCCACCAGTACCGCCGGTAGTTTGAGACGGAGTATTTGTCGAACCGAGAATCTCGTCAGTGACTTTTTCATAGGCATCGAGTGTCGCAGAGAGCTCTCGTTGTTGCTGCTCGATATGGTCTAGGGACTGGTCCACGTCATTTTGTCCCCGCTCAGCCGCGAGGAGCGTGGCATAAAGAGCCGACAACTAATCACAAAGGCGTTAGAACCCTCAATAGCATCGATGAAAGGCCGACATACATTGTTGCCACTCTCAATTAATGCGCGATCCCAGACGGCAACTTCGCTGGCAAACTTGCCAAAAGCTTTGACCTGCTCCTCCAGCTCCGCTGTCCACTTGTTGACAATCTCTTCGATCGTCTTACCACGTAGTATTGATGGAGCGGGAACAGCCACTTGAGTGAATGACGTGGCAGCTGTCGGGCCAGCTGTACTGGTGGCAGGGGCCGAATTGGCTTCCTTTGGCTTGTCACCTGTGTCGCACCAAAGACGTTAGGAGATGAAACAGCGCCTACTTTCCGGCACCTACCATCTTTCTTCTCCTCAGGCTTTTTAGGCGCGCCAAAGAGACCGAATGCAGGGGCTGCATGTCACGACTGAGCATAGAACAACTTCAAATAAGCGTTCCACATACCAGCAGCAGGTGCAGTTGGGGCATTATCCTTCTTCTCTTCAGGTTTGTTAGCGGTCGAACCGAAAAGAGTTGGTGCAGGCGCTGAAGCTGAAGCAGCTCCAGGTGCTGTTTGAAGCCCTCCGGTCATCAACCGTTGCGCCGTGTAGATAAGAAGGATGTTGCTTACCAGCGCTAGTAGCAGGAGTGCCGGTGGAAGTACTTCCCCCCAGCCCAAACAGGCCCGGAGCGGGAGTGGTCGTGGTACCTGAGATAGTCCCCGCGCCGGGAGTACTGGCACCGGCTGTGGGCATATCGGGTTTCTTTCCAAACAAGTTGCCACTGAAAAGACCGCCACCGGCTGCTGGAGCTGGGGCTGCTACTGGGTTTGGAGTAGTGGCAGTAGAAGTAGACGTGGTTGTGGGGTTAGTGCCGAAGAAAGATGGAGTGGCTGGGAACATGAAGTCAGGGTGTATTACAAGCCATGAGCAGCTGAGTCTACAGACATGATGTTGTGTTCGCCGTGTTCGTACTTGGTTGAGCGAAGACTATACGCATGAATACTCAACTTCTTGTGAGGACAACGGCATTAGTTTAGACATACAACTCGATGCTCCTCCGGGTTTGGGTGCGTTCTGGTCTGCAGGTTTGGGTTGGCCAAAGCCGGAGAGGAAACCGCCAGCAGGCGTTGTTCCTGTGGTTGCATTGGGGGCAGGTGTTGCCGTAGTACCGAACAGTCCGCCAGCTGGTGCAGGTGGTGTGTTGTTCGAGCCGGCGCCCCCGAATAGACCTCCACCGGAGGTAGGAGCTGTTGGTGTACCAGAGGTGGCGCCAGTATTGGAGCTAATATTTCCGAAACCGCTAAAGGGGCTTCCTGTAGTCCCTGTACTGCCGGCGGGAGCAGCAGTGGTCGTATTTCCAAAGAGACCTCCGGCTGGTTGAGCTGCGAGTGGTCAATATCCCGAGCGAAACACAGCGAGAGGCGACGCACTAGTTGAATTGTTCGTGCCACCAAAAAGATTTCCGCCTGTACTGGAAGCACCCTGCTGGCCACTGCTGGTATTTGCGAAGAAGCTCATCGCGGACGGAATGAGAGGTCTGCACGCGACGCGTCCAACACACTTGATTGGCGTCAAGACTCTTGAAAACGAGGTAAGTGACAAGTCTTAACACACTGGTGTCGGACTTTAAAATATATTTACCATTTATAACCAGCCCTTGTGTTGCGAGGCCTTTATGCACCATGAGCACCGCACAAGGAAGCGTATTGCTGCTCTTGCTGCTCTTGCTTCGATCTGCTTATGACCTGCTCTTTTCATCACTTAGTCACATTCTTCCCAGTGCCGGTACATCTGGGGAGCTATGCAGCAGCTCCCGTTCCCCTCGGCTGCCGGTCGAAGTCTCTGAACGCATAATTGACTTCGTAAATGCAAGCTTTGTGGGCTACAATCACGAGACGGATAAAGACAAGAGAGCCACCCTGCTGGCTTGCGCTCTCACCTGTCGATCTTGGCGACCTCGCAGCCAGCTGCACCTATATCATTTCGTCATTCTAGACGACAAGTCGCAGCTACAGAGCTTCGCAGATTCGCTACACCAGAATTCCGAGCTGGGAACGTACGTCTTTGACCTTGCTATCAGGGGGAACCGAGCAGGGATCAGGTTCCCCTCGGGCATCGAACAATGGACGGCCCTCCTTGTTTTTAACCTACGGTTCTTGCCACATCTCGAACGACTCACACTCAAATGGTGCGATTGGCGGTGCCTGCACCGTAGCTTCTTCGCCATTATTTCCTACGTCCCTTCCATCACATCCCTCTCCTTGTCAAGCATTCGGTTGCATGCTTCGAAGGAACTTGTCTACCTGGTCTGCTCCTTCCCGAACCTACTTGAACTCGTGTTGTTCGGTGTCCAATGCTCCGACGCGCGTGCATTTCCTCTTATCAAGAGAGCCAGACGAAATATTCCCCTTCATATACTTCGGATCTATGGACCTAGCTGCGCAAGTGCAGGTGCGGTGCTTCGCACCCTGCATGTGTCGTCGTCTGGGACGCGAATTCAGATACTCCAAATCACAGCTAGGCACAAGGCTACACAGCTCGAGCTCGGCCATTTTCTTTCCGGTTGTGGTAGCTTGGAAGAACTGGACTTGTTTTTGGACATGGACCAGCTCAAGCCAGGTAAGCTACTCTATAACGGATATTATAACGAGATGTCCAACTTTTATTCAGAACCTGAAGAATTCTTTGACCTCAGCAAATGTATTCATCTACGACGCCTGCAGATCAAGTATAGCCAGATGCCAGCATCAAATAGATTGCTACTATCTCAAACACTATCAACAGTGCCTGCAGCTGCGATGGTCTCTGCCGTCAAGATCAGCCTCTTGGAGGAACGCAGAGACATCGCTCTACTCAATAGTATCAACTGGGAGGCCTTAGACTCAGTTCTCGATACTCCCAAGTTTCGCTCGTTGAACAACGTTACGGTCTGGATCTGTGTTTGGGTGCCCATTCCCGTGGATTTCGTCGAGAAACTGCTTCCTCGCCTCCACCAACGCAAGCTACTAACTTCTGAACTGCGTCTGCATTGACATCAGCCTGTGTAGACTTCGTTGTATATGTATACCATGTGCCGAATGTTTGAACCCAGAAGATCGATAGGAACTAACTACATATTTGTGGATTTGCAACACGACTCCTTAGCTCAGTGGTTAGAGCATGCGATTGCAGATCGCAGGGTCGCGTGTTCAAATCACGCAGGGGTCTTTTTGTTCATCTTGCGCCTCTCGTGGAGCCGTTTTTTATGTCATGGGAACTTAAGGCCTATAGGAAGGAAGTTCGTGAATATTTGCTAAAACTGAGAATATATGCTGTCGTGTGACGATGCTAGTGAGTATCGTCAGACACAAGACGTCCGCCAGATGACTCAGGGTCACTCCGCGCCATTGTTTTGCGAGGTCGGTCCGGAGGCGACGCCCACAGTTTTGTGGCCAGCTGCAAGGCTAACTCTGGCTAAGCCCTACTAGCTCCTACCGCGCACTAACGGGCGGATATTGCGCCCGAAGGCGCGGGTTCTCTGCCAGTCAGTGTCTATTTCTGGCACCCGCTATTGGTACCACGAGCAAGCAGTGTAACGTTTGCGCTATAACCCCGCCACATCCGAGCCGTTTGCCTTCAATAGGAGCTCGCTTGAAAGCAACTCGTTGGGGCCATTTGCATGTGCCAAGAGGATCGCGTAACACTCGGCCGTTTCTGAGAGTGCTCGATTACCGGTGTGGTGTAGTAAGTGCGCACTTCCTGTCTTGTTTTCCATCATAGCCGCACCATTTTCCCATTAATTCGTGTGATTTATAGGCTCATTCAAATTGATTGTATTCGACGTGTCTCGTCCGATGGGCTTAAGCTCCAAACCGAGGGTATTACTCCTACCCGCCACTGCCCGCTGAAAAGCGGACCCTTTCCAGGGGTGCGGCGGGTGAGCGCAGGGTGAGAGTGCGGGTTTGCCTCTGTACATCCGAAAGTATACCCGTGTCCACCACTAGGGAAGCCTCAAATAGCGGGGGTTGCAACTAGCAGCAGGGAACTTGCCTGAAAACTAAGCTTTCAGCAGCAAGATGTCGGGAAAGAACGTCATTCGTGCGTCTGTCATACAGGCATGCTCGGCGCAGTATTCCCTCTCTGCTACACTCGACAAGCTTGAACGCCTCGTGCGTCAGGTTGCGCAGGAGGGTTCACAGCTTGCGGTGTTCCCCATGGCTTTGTGAGTTTCTTTGCTGTTCGCGAGCATTCCGCACTCATTCGTGTCGCAGTGTAGGTGGTTATCCGAGGTTCAGCACGTTCGGTACTCGCGTCGGTTTCTGGCCAACCCCTGAAGGCAGGGATGAATTCGTTAGATACTACGATGCCGCGATTGAGGTCCCCGGTTCGGATGCCGTGGCTCGGATGGAAGCCGTCAGCCGAGAGACCGGCATATTCCTTGTTGTAGGGGTGGTTGAACGGCATTTGGGCACGCTCTACTGCACGGCGGTCTTCGTGGATCCTGTCCAGGGCTATGTCACCAAGCACCGCAAACTGATGCCCACTATGATGGAGAGGATCATTTGGGGGCAAGGAGACGCAGCACATCTGCCAGTTCCTCAGGCCACATTTGCCACGAAAGGTGAAGAACGCTCTGCGAAGGCCAGACTATCGGCTTCTTTGTGCTGGTAAGTGCTATCCCGAACGCTGTCATTCCGCATCGTCGCTAAGTAATCTCCAGGGAGAACTATATGCCTTTGAGTACGTAGTTACGGCTGGCATCTTCCATTTGTCCGCTTACCTTTATTTCTGCAGTTCGCACGTTCTATTATTCTCAGGGCACCCAGATCTACTGTGCACCGACGATTGACGACTCTCCTGGCTGGCAACATTCGATGCACCATATCGCTCTCGAAGGACGTTGCTTTGTCCTCTCAGCATCTCAATACGCTGAGGACAAGGATTACCCTGAAGGGCATGCTGTGGCCGACAAGAATGATCCAGTCGACCCGGGCGTTGTGATGTCGGGAGGCAGTATCATCATTAGCCCTCTTGGAAAGGTTTTGGCAGGTCCATTATGGAAACAGGAGGGCGTTCTCACTGCCGACCTGGACTTGGACGACCTCCCTCGTGGCAAGTTTGATCTCGACGTCACCGGACACTATGCCAGACATGATGGTGAGTAATGCTACTCTTCGCTTTTCCGTGGCTTGTCTGACCAACCATTGCTATATCTCCAGTCTTCGACTTCGGGCTGAAACGAGACGATAAGAGCACGTCGACGTAAGGTACTGGATGCATTACCGAAGCAGGAGGTGGCTGTAGGAACTTGTATGTGTGTTGTATAGTAGCTGTAACAAAAAGAGGAACTAGCACATGTCTCGTTCTGTACAACAAAAGCTACGATAATTCACATGTATACGACAGCGAGACATTCCTTCCTTCTGCATGACGTAGGCTGAGCCTCTCTAGAGAGCTACCAAGTATTGCAAGCAGAGTGCGAGAGAACAGTATCTTCGTTGTTCGAGGTGAGCCCAGCTCCCGCGAGTTTCAATATTCCTTTAATCTGGGTCCGAAATCGGAAGACCGGGACTAGCATTCAAGTACTAGCAGGATAGCGAAGAATATCAGTGCAACACGTCACTAGTCGCTCCTGAGTTCCCTCTTTGCAGCGACGGAGGCTTCCCTAATGTTACATCCAACTTCGTAGCCAGTTTTAGCACCTCCTTCTCAATGTCACCGATCCTAGCACGTCTACAGGCGAGGTCAGTGGGCATACCAGAGGACCACATATAGATACACGTACTCTGAGCTCGCGCGCTCGCCCAACTCGAATGCCTGCGAGACACCCAAGCCCGACACGCCATCCGCAAGCATCTTCTTCCGCAACTTCTCCTCTTTATGTTGCAACTCCTTTAGGCTTGGCAGCAGCCGATCGAGCTCACGACACAGCTAGACAAGTAATGAGCATCCCATACCCAAACATCGTACCGAGTACTCACCGTATTCGTTCGTGCGATTAACGAATCCTGATCGTACTTCCCCCGACCGACCACCTCGTCCCGCATACGCTTGAGCTCCTCAAACCACTTCCGTTCATGCTCGCTGACCTCTGGACTTGCGTTCCGCATCATGGCGGTTAGCACCCGATCTACCCTGCTCATCAGCTCCTTCTGGCTGTTCCCAACTTGTTCTAGCCGTGTCCTGGTCGCTTCCTGCCGCTCGCCCCGCAACTTTTCGATCCTATCCAGGACTTCCAGAGCTTTCTGCTGTTGTCGCTGGAACTCGGTCTTCTGCAGCTGAACATGCCCCTCCATCGTGCGCGCTGCGAGGAGGGTGTCACGGATCTGCCCAGTGAATCTCTCGACCCTCTTGCCAAGGTAGCGCAGAATCTCCGGTGTAAGTACGTTCGCGCTATTTGCACCGTTAGGCGGTGGTGTCGCAAGCAATGGGTTCCCAGGAAGACCGTTTGGTCGTGTGAGTATTGACGGCGCGCGGAAGGGCTCGTTAATTAGTGGTACGTAAGCAGGTGGCCCCTCAATCGCAAGGAAAGCGGCCGAGGACTTGAGATCGGAGGCTCCATTGACCGAGGAGGGTGATAGCTCGTTGGCGATCGGGTCCGATTCAAGTGTCAATGGAAGGACGACAGTTCGCATGGCCGAAGTTAATATGAATATGCTATATGTCAGATACACATCACTGGGTATCGCGACGCCTACAACAGGGTTCGAGCACCTGCAGGTAAGTTCGTCAGAAGTGTGCCATCTCATCTCATCCACAAGTACATGTTTCACTCACACTCGCTCGACGGAGTACGTGATGAGGATAGGTTGTACAGTTGCCCCTCCAACCCCGTCTAGTGCGCTGGCCAGTGCTTCTCCGCCGTCGCTGCTGATGTCATCTCGCAGAGCGCTTGCAAGATTCTGCAGAAGCTGAGCAAGGCGCAATGCATGCACACCGAAGGCATGATAAACATAGACAGTCTCGTCGCGTATTGGATCTTGGAGGAATACTGGGTAGTTTCCTTGCAAAAGATCGAGGATCCGTTGGTCAGAAGAAATCTTGGTTAACGACGACACGAGGCCAAGATCTACGGTTTCGTACACGGCAAGCATGGGCAATTCCTCAGCACGGACATGCTGAGAGTATCGAGTGAGACTTGGTTTTATTACAAGAGAAAATATTCACAGACCTTCCGTTCCCACCGCGCTTCAACCTTTTCAACATCCAAGAAGACGTCCACCTTGCCATCTTGATAGGCCACAAGAACCACCCCAAGTCTCTCCGTCTCGCCCTCGTCTTCCTCATCGCTATCTGCGCCGAAGGCAAGATATACAACGTCAGTTGCGTCTCCGCCGTCACTCCCTTCTATGGAAAGCGGCGCGGGCTGCAAAAGAAACGGCCCCTGACGGATGGCCTGGGTGCGCATGGTTGTTGGAGGATGCATAAGAACACTGCGGGACTTTGAGGGGTAGGCTGTACCGGGAGGGAGTTGCTTTAGCAAAGCGGTGACGTATTTATGCTGATTCTCGTAGAGACCAGTCATGCTGCCGCTTGAGGGGCTGCCTGAGCTCTCGCCTTGCGAGAGAAACTCTTGCTTGGCAGCAACAAAGCATTCAAGGGCATGAACGTATGACGAAGGCACAGAGGCGTTCTTCGGCATGTAGGGACAGATGGCGTATATGTCACCACTCCGCATTACGGCGTATACACTGAAGGGGCCCCAGTCTGCCTTGCCCTTGCCGAGAGTGAAGGACGCGACTTGGCGTTCGGCGTCGTCCTCTGCAACAAAAGATTTACGAAGCTTTTCGGGCACGAACGACAAGACCTGTTGTGGTTCTTCTGTGTCAATCGCAATGTCGTACTCCCTGAGGGATAGTCGTTATCAACCACTCGAATGTGAGGCAGAGTTAAGAGGCCTACCGAAGTTTGCCGTCCACAGTCATGACCATGAGCGTTGTTCCACCGTCTCCCCAAGGGTGCCAGTCGATCTTGGCTATTGGTGGCGCGTCTCTCGTACCGTGGAAGTACTGTCCAACATGGATAGACCTGCCATGCCGCGACCAGTCAGTAGTTAGGTAATGCCAGCGCCCCAACCAACTTACTTGCAGTCTACAGAAGTAGGCACCAGCTTTGTGAAGCCCGGACGAGGCAGCACTACGACTGCAACGTGGGAAACTCCTGCAACAGCCAGAAATTTGCCATTCGGATTGAGGGCCATTTGGTGAATATTGAACGGAACATTTGGCGTATTGAGAGACTGAAATCATTTGTATGCCCTCAGCACAATGCTCAGATGGCGCGAAAGTAGTGGACATGCACACTTTGTATGTCTTCGTTTGGCTCTTGCTCAATTTCGAGCCCCCGAGGGAAGCCATACGGATCTCGCTGCCGACGGCAACAATAATATCTGAATCTTTCGTGACTATGACTTGTCGTCTCCCTGAAGGTGTCGGACCATCACTATTGCGGTCCGCTTTAGCGAACTCTGGGAGCGTGTTTAGTGATAGTTCAAGTGACGTTTGGTCCTTGTATGTGGGGGTGGAGGTGCTCTTGGGTAGAGTGAATATAGGATGATCCCTAAGAAACACGTTCCAATCTTCTTCCCCTTCCATGATACCGTGGGCAATGGCAGAAGTATGGTATAGGCAGCGGAAGGGAAATGAGGAGGCGAGATGCTTGAGGCTCGCGTCGAACGCGCGCGCCTGACGCTGCTTCCCAAGAGCGGCAAACACTTCACACGCCCACGCGTCACTTCATATGCGCGCTGCTTGCGCGTCGAGTCCATTGCCGCCATCTCCCTTCTACTCTTTTATTCTCTGCCTCTGTAGTTAGCAGAAATGACCTCCATTGGAACGGGCTACGATCTCTCTGCGTCCACTTACTCACCAGATGGTCGTATCTTCCAGGTGCGTTTGATGGCTCGCCATACATCGTGTATTCCGACATAAGATTGCTTTTAGGTCGAATACGCCAACAAGGCCGTCGAGAATTCGGGGTAAGCTGATAAGTTGCAGCTATATGTTCAACATTACCTAGTTAGTTTTCCCCTAGGACCGCTATTGGCCTGCGCGTAAAGGATGGCATTGTGCTCGCAGTCGAGAAGATTATACACTCCAAGCTGCTGGTCCCAGACGCGAATAGACGAATACAGAGCATTGACAAGCATATCGGCCTGGTCTGTTCCTGCCTCTGTACCTGCGTTCTGGCTGCAAACTGAGTGTAGCTCTCCATGACAGGCGACGTCAGGCTTCCAAGCAGATGGCAGGCATCTTGCGAGCCATGCACGGGGTGAAGCTACGAGCTATCGCGAGTGGTACCGCTCGCCGGCGCCGGTGAAGGTACGTGCGCGTAGTTTCTCGGCACGCCACCTGACTCTTGATCTTCTTGCAGGAAGTCGTTAGCAGACTGTCCATGTATGTGCAGGCATACACGCTCTATTCATCAGTCCGGCCGTTCGGTGTCAGCACCATTGTTGGTGGCGTCGACAACGCAGGGCCCCACCTGTTTGTCGTCGAGCCCAGTGGTGTCGCATATGTGCGTGTGTCAAGACTGTGCCATACTGCACGAGGCTGACATGCTCGCATGGGATAGGGCTACCACGGGGCAGCGGTAGGCAAGGGTCGGCAACTTGCCAAGACAGAGATTGAGAAGCTAAAGCTAGTAGAACTCTCGACAAGAGAAGCTGTCGTGGAAGCTGCTCGAATGTAAGCCAGCTGTGAGGAGCCTTCGTCTTGCACGATGTTAACCCGATTTCTTAGTATCTACCTCGTCCACGATGACCAGAAAGAGAAGGAATTCGAGTTGGAGATGACATGGATTGGTGACGAAACTAACGGCCTACACCTCCCCGTCCCGAAAGACCTGCATACGGAAGCGGAAAGGAAGGCGAAAGATGCGCTAGAGAACTTCGAGTAATTTGTGCAGAGCTCAATCGTGTAATCATATGTTCGACTGTTCATCTTGAGATGCTCAGCGCTGAGCACAAAGTATTGTCCCGCGTCTCAGGTCACTGAAGAGCCGGAGGTATTATACAGGCCCAATGAAGGGGCGCGTGTGCTCTATACAATCATCTCTAATTCGCGGGCATATTGCAGGTTCACCGTGATGAGCTTGTCCTTGGGGATCTCCAACTTCTCCTCGCCTTTCTTCGCGAAGTCGATTGTGCCCGCGGTCAAGTCTACTTGCCACCCCCGCTATTATGCTCGGTTAGTGAGATGTTCAATGCACTGTTCACACAATACCCACCCCCTGGGCATACTTCAGGACTTCTTGCTGCGTGCGGAAGAACAGTAGAGTCGCCGCATCCTTTATTGGCAAGCTGTTATATGCCGCCTCTTCGCAACTCGCGATCTCGTTCCTGCACGACCCTGTCAGTATGTCACTTCGTAGAGCCATTCGCTACACATACCGGATGGTGCCCATCAGAGAGTCAACGAAGAATTTGTACTCCTCGGCAGGTGCTTCCTCTCGCGCGTTCCACACCTTGCTGTAACTCCCCTCCATGAGCCACCGCTCGAGGTTTATGGGATGGCTTATGTATGGGTTTGAGGCAAGTGAGTCTGCGGGTAGTGGGAGTGACTCGAGGGTCGTATGGAAATCGGCGATGCGATTCTGGGTGAGCAGGCGGATGAGGTTCAAGCCGCGGATGGGATATTCACGGGGAGATGGCGGCAGGGCCGAGCTGACGGAAGCCAATGAGCACTTAAAGGTTGATGCAGCAAAGCAAAGCGCACCTGTAATCATTGTAGTAGGTCTGCAGCTGCGAGAAGTAACGATCGAAGGAAGGAATATCCCTCGTCCGTATACTCCAGAACGCGCCGATTTCCAGAATCTCCCCTACACGTCCGCTCAGTCAAGCACACGACACGAACAGCACGAAAGCCATAACATACGGGCAACGGCGAGGTCATTCAAGTCCACGTCTCCCTGTGGCACGAGCAGCCCATGTTGAATAAGTCCCACCTACACAACCTTTGAGTAAGCTCAGCGTATTGCGTATGCGCTTGCAGCCGGCGTCACCTTCAACTTCGCTAGTAGATCTCCGCACGCCTTGAGATCGGTGGGTTGCGACGTGAAGGTCGTCTTAAGCTTGTTGTAAAGTGTGCCAAGTTCTGGTGTAGCCATAGTGGAGGTTGAGTTACGAGGCAAGAGGTATGTGCGGGGATCAGGTGCAGGAAAGAGGTCAGGACGACGCGCGTTCGACGCGTCACCTCGTTTATCCGCTTCTGCCTCCCGCCACCACTGCACTTCTACTTCCCTTTCTCCGTATCCATTCCCTTCAACAACGATCGCATAAGCAACATGCAAGTCGATATCAAGCACCTCAAGTCGGGTGAGGTCAACCTCGGTGTAAGCATACCATAGAAATAACTGGATGCACTTGCTTATTCTCTTTGGGACAATGTAGACTTCTATCATGGCCGTCCAGTTCTCGGACGGCGTCGTGATCGGCGCAGACTCGCGTACGACGACAGGCAGCTACATTGTGCGTGACCCAGTTAGGTTGGTTACTCAAACGGACTCACATCCGTGCACGCAGACGAACCGAGTGACCGACAAGCTCACACACGTCCATGATCGCATTTACTGTTGTCGATCAGGCTCAGCAGCCGACACTCAGGCTGTTGCAGATGCCGTGCATTACAACCTCCAGATGATAACGTACGCCCTTCGTACCACATTCCCCCTGCCGACTTTAACGGCGCTCCTGCAGACAACAATTCGGTCATCCGCCCTCGGTATCTGTGGCTGCCAACGTCTTCCAACGGATCTGCTATGAAAACAAGGATGCGCTATCGGCTGGTATTATCGTAGCGGGCTGGGATAAAGAAGAAGGCCCTAGCGTGTATAACATTCCTCTTGGCGGAGGTCTCTTCCGTCAGCCTTGGGCAATTGGAGGTACGTCCTCAGTTCGGACCAAGTTTTGCAGAAGTGGCGGTATTGAGTATCACCTATATAGGCT
Source organism: Phanerochaete carnosa HHB-10118-sp (assembly GCF_000300595.1). Lineage (NCBI taxonomy): Eukaryota > Fungi > Basidiomycota > Agaricomycetes > Polyporales > Phanerochaetaceae > Phanerochaete > Phanerochaete carnosa. Next base: position 2,193,575 of record NW_006767629.1, read on the forward strand.
CTGGCTCGACATACGTCTACGGCTACTGCGATGCTACCTACCAGGACGGCTGGAACAGGGACCAGACAGTAGAATTTGTCAAGAATAGTGTGTTCACTTCGTTCTATCCTAATACTGGCTTATCTGACTTGTCGTTGACAGCACTCGCCCTTGCCATGTCTCGAGATGGTTCCTCCGGCGGTGTCATTCGTATGTGCGTCATAACGAGAGAAGGCGTGGAAAGAGTCTTCATCCCAGGAAATGAGTTGCCAAGATTCTGGGAAGGTGACGAGGTGCTCGTGAAGAAAGCGTCGGCGCCGCCTGCTGGAACGGCCATGGAGGTGGAATAAGCGAGTGTATGATTAACGACTGTGTACAATGGACTAAATTTCATGCGTCTGAGCATTTATGAGGTGGGTGCGAGGATGGAAAACCTATGATGGCAGGGCTTTAGGCATGAGAATCTTCCAACCCCCGGCAGATGTCTTCTTAGTCTTCTTGTCCCAACCACTACCTTCCCAAAGGCGGATTCTCCAGAGTGCAATTGCAAGAGGGACAGTATCGGCTCTTAGGATAGTGTTCGCGTCAGAGAAGATAATGTAAGCATGGCTACCTTTCTGATCCCCTCTTGCCCAACGGTCTACTTTCGGATTTTGTTCTTTGCTGTCGTTGGGATGATCTGGCCGCCCATGCTCACGCCACCGAGCGTTCCGTTCGACGTCCAAGAGCCGGTTCAACGCTTTGTGCAACGCTGCTCGTTGCACGCGTGAAGGAAAAGTAGCAAGTCCGTGATACAACGGTATTTTGGCCGACGGAAGGTATTGGTGGGTTTTGACGAGGGAATCTACAGCCCGATGCTTGCCAAAAGTGGTAGGGTGCATGGTGCATACCGGTGGCAGCGGTTTGTCGGGTATAAACCTGCCGTCCTCCTGGACGGGCTGAGGAGAATCAGATGGCGTCGGCCGTTGCCTCGTCTCCGGATTCTTGTTCAATGGTGGGACCACGATGATGGCGACAGCGTTCTCGTAGGGAACGATACCACTCCCCTTTATCTGCTTCCATTCCGCACGTGTCAGTCGTCGTATGGCAGGGGATTCTCCGGCGTGGCGAGGTCTGGTCTGCAGCCGCTGTGCAAGAAGTTCCAGCTCTTGTAAGACGCGGACCCGAAGGACGTGGCTCATCCGTGCCTCGAAGTAGGGTGCGTTAAATATCAAATTTTTCGCAAATTTGCGCCAAGTTTCTGCACACTCTATGAGAAAGTGAACCATATACGAGGACCAGACGGAGTCACATACGGCGTTCTTCGAAGTCTTTGAGGACCGCCTTGTTACATACCAGATAATGCCCTAGCCGACCTATTCGGCTTCGGTACCGTGGATGCTCCATGAGGTCTGGGACAAAGAGTTGAGCTTCCTGCGCGGCACGAGGACCCTGGGTATATACGACCGTGAATCTGACCATGAAGTCTGCGTTTCGGCCGGTATTAGCGTACATGATAGACGAAGAAAAACTTTTGAACTAACCTCTCGGTACGATCTTGTGTGACATGGCATCTGACCGCAAAGGACTTGCCAACATCCTCACTTTTCGCATCGTTAACTTTGAGCACAACTAGACTTCAAGCATGCACTCACAATAAGGACTAGCATACCACTCCCTCTCCTCCTCAGTCATCGCCCGGACTTTTGCGCCATATGCACCCCGCGTAGCATCGACCACAGGTCTAGCGAGAGCTTGGCCATAGACTTTTGGGGCCGGTGATTTGCGATAGTCATAGTGCTGCCTGCTCTGAACTACGTTCTTGGAGTCTAATAGCAAGGACTGTGTTCGGTCGGTTACTGAAAGCGATGCAAGAGCCTGTTTGGCTGGTATGCGTCTTCCAGGTATTCGTTGGAAGCGCTTTGGAGGCAGTACTGGAGGTGGTTTGTCAAGCGCAGAGTCGCGAACTTTGTCCCATGCTCGAACAAGACGTGGTAGGATGCGAGGCATGGCGCGCTCGGCTGCTTGCCCAACTTACAGCTCCTTCGCCCGATCGGCGTCTGCGCTTCGCATCTGTCATGGTGATCATTGCGGTCCGAGTCCTTTGCGATCGTGGGCGTCGGCGAGCACATCTGTTATCACTGTGATCTCAGCCTTGCTCGATCCCTAACGCTTGACTATCCTGTAGCTGTTCGTTGAGTCTGGGTATATACAGGTGTCTCCTTCCTAGCAGTCTGCCACCACGAATATGTGCATGCCTCACTTTAAGACGTTCAAAGTCAAACGCGGCTCGACGTCCATGTGCTTTGCTTCTCATTGGTCCTTGTGACTGCCGCAGTACTGTCATCCAATGCTAAGGTCCGCATTACCAAGCGGCCCTGTTTCGAGACTGCGCCGAGTCGCCTTCATATCCGGCGCCGCGAGGAATGCACATGCTCGTGCCTTGCTGTGAGACCGATTAAGCCGGTCATCTGTCGCATCTGCGGCTGCGGCTCCTCCGTCGAATGACTCTGAACAACGCTAAAAGCCTCTGGAGGAGGTCGTTACGCCCCAGTAAACCAGAACTATCCCGCAATATGGGCCAGGACATACCCTCGTTGAGCACTGAGCCCATCACTTTGGCAGTCATTGGCTGCGGTCAGCGTGGCAATGTATGTGCATTCTCATCTTGTGAAAAGGCTGCAACTGACACGACTGCTAGGCATACGCTTCCTATGCACTGCAGGAACCTACCGCGTGCAAAGTCGTGGCCATCGCAGAAATTCGGCCCAAGACGCGTTCTCTGTTCGCCCAAGCTCATTCAGTCGACAAGACTTTGGTCTTCAACAGCTGGCAGGAGCTACACCGGGCCTCTGCGGAGACCATCAAGACCGTGGGCAAGCGTCTGGCCGACGCCGTGATTATCGCTGTTCATGACCAGATGCATCTGGAAGTGGTACTCGCCTTTGCCGAGCAGGGCTATCACATTCTTTGCGAAAAGCCCATGTCTACTAACATGGACGACTGTATTAAGATGGAAGCTGCCGTTAAGAGGGCGGGCACCATCTTTGGTATGGGGCATGGTGAGCGTTGTGTTGCATACATGCTATTTGCCTTCTAAATAACCTTACTAGTGCTGCGCTACTCGCCATACAATGCTGCTCTAACGCAGATTATTCGTGATGGGGATCTTGGACCGCTCATAAATGTGGTTCACGTTGAGCCTGTCGGCTACTACCACTTCGCTCACTCCTATGTTCGCGGTCATTGGGCTAAGGAGGAAGATAGCTGTTTCTCTCTCATGACTAAGAGCTGCCAGTACGTGAATTCTCTGGAAGTGAATGCAGTGCATATACTCAAATTACGATTTCATAGCGACATTGATATCCTCTGTCACTGGCTGTCACCCAATATGCCATCTCGTGTCTCATCCTTCGGCTCCCTCCGCCATTTCCGCAAACAGTCTAAGCCTCCCGCGGCTGGTACGGCGACACGGTGTCTGGAGTGTCCCTATGAGAAGGATTGCGCCTACAGCGCAAAGAAGAGTGAGCGCACACGAAGTTTTCCTGCTATTGATATTCTCACACGTTCGCCTAGTATACCTCGATCGGGTTGCCAACGGCCATAAGAGCTGGCCAGTCAGCCCCATCGTAGACGGTGTCCCCGACATCGAGAGCGTCGAATATGCCCTCCGCCACACGAAGTGGGGTCAGTGCGTGTACGAGTCCGACAACGACGTCTGCGACAACCAGGTTGTCAATCTCGAGTTTGACAACGGCACGACCGCGTCCTTCACAATGGTCGCGCAGACATCGCTCATCTGCCAACGGCAGTCGCGGCTGCACTTCGCTTTCGGGGAGATCGTGGGCGACATGACGGACTTCACTGTCACCGACTTCCGCAAGGGCCTTGTGAAGAAGTACTCGCCTAAGCTCGAGGGTGGCGGACATGGAGGCGGCGACCTCGGTCTCATTCGCACGTTTGTCGAGGCTGTCCGCACCGGCCGGCAAGAAATCCTCGGCACAGATGTCAGTGACGTCTTGAAGAGCCATCTTACTGTCTTCGCCGCTGAGACCAGTCGGCGTGAGGGGCGGGTGGTGGACTGTGTCGCTTTCGAGAGAGGGGCCCGCGAGAAAGTTTCCGCATAGTATAGGTGAAGAAATTGAGTTGGATTGTCTGCGGGCGGAATTGATAGGAATCTTCATACAGCTTTTGGCGAGACTAATTGTCGACGAATAGATTGCAGAAGAGATGCCAGTATGTACATGAACTAAATGATGGGAATATACGGGACAGATGCGCAAACATGTTCACAATGGAAATGGTAAAAACACTAATCTGAAAACTCGAGCTCTCTACGTATACGCTCGCGCACCTCGCGTAGACCACCAGCTTCGGGACGCACCCTCTTGGGCGAGCGTGTGAGAATCTCGTTCGCGCTCTCGTCCTTGCCACGAATGCGCCCAGGGCTCGCGGGCATCTTCGGTAACTTGCTTGGGCTGCCGTCCGCAGCATCGGTGTTCTTGGACGCAGGCATCTCGAGCCATTCCTCGGTACCGACGTCAATCTTACGGAGGAAGAACGGACAGAGCTCGACAAGCAGGTCCAGCGACTCGTAGGCCTCCGCGGACGAGATAGGCACAGGCGAAGACTTCATGATCGCAGCAGCAACCTCAGAGGATGGTAGCGCACGACGTTTGCGGCTGCTAGGCGTGGCGGTCACCGAGCCGACAGGGTTGGAGAAGAGCATCCAGACGCTTTCAGCCACTCCGTTCAGTCGACCGAGCAAGCATCGCCTGCGCATCTCCTCCTGGTTCAGTTTGTTTAGCTGCGTCATGCTCATCTTCGGGGTCCGACCGCCAATCGCAGGAAGAGCTTTCGTCGGCGACGTACTGGTACTCATGGAGCGTTGGCGGATACGTTCGTAAAGCGCCGCCCGACGCGAAGTGTTAGGAGTCTCGGGCGCAGTGACCGCATCGGGTCCGCGTTGGTGCACCGGTGTTGAAGGGATGGGGGAAGAAGTAGGCGGGGTGTCAGAGAAAGAGCTCGTCGGAGTACGAGCACTGCTCGGAGTAAGAAAACCGTCCACATCCCGTAATCCCCGAGTTGATGGAGTCTGCGGGAAGGGGATTAAGCCTTTAGCAGGAGACACGCTGCGGCTTGAAGGTGTCATGGGGAACGGGGCGGAATTCTTGGAAGTTGACGCGGTACGATTTGAGGGTGTTGCTGGGAAGGGAGCGCCGAAGGCACCCGGGGTTCGCTTAACAGGTGACTTGGTCGGGGACTTCAGGAAGGGAGTAGGTGAAGTAGGTGTTGCAAGTATGGCAGCGGCGGCGGGTGACTTAGGAGAGGATGAGGCCAAAAGACGCGTCAAAGTAGAAGGTTGTTTCGCGACCGGCAGCGGTGGAAGGACAGCCATAGGGATCTGGGGAGCGTTGCTGGCATCCTTGTGGAGCTACAGACAAGAATATGTCAGACAGTGGCCAAACAGTTAACGAAGCACATACCGCCACCCAAGATTCCAGTTTGCCACGGAAGTCCTTACGACGCTGCTCACTAGCAGCGGTCCAGCGTGCGACAGCCGCCATTCCACCGCCCATATCTTTATCGATGTCCATCTCAACTTCGATGCCAATTCCATAAGCAGGGACGCGTGAGCCTTGGACTTTGGAATAATGCGTGCTCTGGCTCACAATGAAGCCCATGGCACCGCGCGTCCAATCCTTTCGCGTAGGCTCGGTAGGCTTGGACCCCAGGAACGGGTTGTCATCCTCTTCGTCGTTATCCCTTTCCTTTCCCTTCGCGTTTCGCTTTGAAGGAGATAAAACCTTCTCAAGGAAGGGATTATCATCGTCGTCGTCAAGGGAAGCTCCGACCTTGCTCTTTGCATGGGGCCTAGGCGATGTGGATTTCTCGACAAATGGATTCTCCTCATCGTCAAGAGAAATTGTACGCTTGCCCTTGACAGGAGACTTTGAAGACGATGCAGATCTTTCAGATTCATCGGCCAACGAGTCCTTATGGTCTTCGGCGACCAGCGCTATAGCGATTGCCCTCGTCCTTGGCCTAAGGGCCCGCTGCGATTGCCCCGCGGACGCGTCTCTCTGCCTCGTCGCACCCGGCATTATCCTGTTCTTCCCTTTCCCACTCTTTGGATGGGTTTTGACATGGAGTACACTGTCGTTATCCGACGCAGCGGACGCGACCTGCGCGTCGGCAGCCGGCTTTTCCAAGAACGGGTTATCGCCATCTTCGTCCAACGATTTCGGTTTTGACGCGTCGAATACTGTTGGTAACGTCTTGCCATCCCACTCCCAGATCCAAATAAGCCTCCTGAGGTCATCGATGTCGAACTTGGTCGTCAATCCGGTGTAGGTGTTGATTGATAAATGATTCAGAACGTTGCGAACTATGCCGGTCTCAGATGAGGGGGACATGGCACATGTTGCAAGGGCATGTGAAAGAGCGTGCTGCAGTGCGGTTTGAATGGTGAGGAGCCGGGAGAGATGTGATGGCAGGGGTCTCGCGGTTGTCGCGTCAAACGGTCCCTTGCTGGCACCAGCCTTGCGTGAGACAGTAGAGGGAGGCGTAGTCGGCCTATATTATTGTAATTGCACGTTAGAAGACCGATGTCAGGCAGAAATCATTGGAACATACGCGGTTCTGAGGCGTTTGGGTGTGAGGACATTATCGTCGTCCTCTGGCAAGCAGCGTTTCTTCCTTGGAGAGACACGCAGTGCAGTATAAAGGTCTGACATCGTTACACAAACGGATAACACGCGTGAACAGGGTGGAATAAACGCTACAAAGAGGCAGAGAGCGGAAGAGTGGGAAGTTGATATGGCTAGCGCTTCTGTCTCAATCTCGACGCGAGCAATTACCGCGTTCCCACGACGCGCTTTGAATCTCCGATAGGCGCCCATCGTATGTCTGAGAAGAACATGATTTGTGAAAAATAGTAAAATCTCGCATGAGCAGATAGTCCAATCGAAATGTAATTTTTCAGTGCTATACTCACCTGCGTGCTGGCAGGTACCACGGGACATTACATGGGATCGTTTCGAAACTCCCCAGAAATGTAATAGACGCTTTGCGGACAGTCTAGCCGCTCCAGCATGCACACTTAATTGCAAAGAAACTGAGACATGAAATCTGCCCAGATATCGTCCATAACGAACAAAGACCCAATATGACCCCCTTCGCCATATCGCACCTTGGAATTCTTCAGATTACTTGCCAACCACTCGCCCATCTTCTTCGTCTCCTTGTCCTCCTTGGTCAGGAAGAGAACCACCGGCTTGGAGTTTTCGTCGCCCAACGCAGCCGGAGAATAGCCTCCCCAGTCCGAGTGAAAGATGTCTGGAACGGCCTTGAAACCCTCCCAACTCCTCTGAACGCTGCGGTATACCCCGTCCGCTAGCTGCTTCACCTCCTCTCCGTCCTTTATCCCCTTCTCAACCTTCCACTTCTCGTATAACTCGCGCTCCGGATCCGTCATGTTCTTGAAGACGAATGCTCGCATGAACTCTTCTGCGTGCTCAGGTGTGTCCAACTTGCGCTTCATGAAGGAAGAGGCGATACGCATAATGAGGTTGCCGGGCACGATGCGAGAAGGTGGTCCAATCGCGAACCAGCTTTGCCAGGAAAGGCAGCTGGCATACTCCTTGTGCACCCTGCATGGGGTGAAGGGAGCAAGCAAGAGCATGCCTTGAATGCGGCGACCAAGCGGGAACTTCTCGTACGTTGCACCGTACAGGATCTGTGCCGCGACGCTGCCGAAGGAGCCTCCGCTGATGTACAACCGCAGGTCCTCAGCATGAGGATGAAGGTGCTGGATCAACGCCGAGGTGTCTTTGTACAGCTGCTCGTGAAAGGGTACGTCAGAGGCCGTGGGCGAAGTGTTACCCCAGCCGGGAAGTGTAGGGGCGACATAGTGCACCTTTCTCTCGACCAGCGCCAGTGGAAGTAAGGCTGGGGCTGCCCCGACGCCGAAGACGCCGTGGAAGAAGATAACGACGTCGGTACTGGACGCGTCGCCTGCGGTGGAGTATGCGATGGTGCGCCCCTCCGGGAGAAGGAGCGCGTGCTCGTTCGTTGTGTCAGCCATAGGGAAAAGTTCGTCTTCCTACGTCCGTGAGTGTCAGTTGTCTTGGACGTATGGATTTGAGTCTTAGCTATATACTGCAGATGTGAATAGAAAGCATTTTACGTGTCTGTGCCTGCCTTTTTGACAGGGGCACAGTAGTTGTGCACACTTGCTATGATCTGCGGCGCAGAGTGTTTCGATGAACCAAGCCCGGCTGCAGACGCCCCCCTCTTACAGTTGGAGCGTAGCCAAATGCCTCAGGTGCATTCCAGAGACTGATACTGCGGTGTCTTGATGTGGTAGCTAAGAGCTGAATACCGCAGGCACGTTGTATCGAGAGCCACGTCTGGCTCATAGTCTAGAATGAGCTGCGGATCGCCCTTGCTGCGCCCACGGTCCTGTCCGTTGGTGCCGAGCCAAGGTAAGGCGGCACACGTGCCACTACAATTCTCGGATACACGCCACCTTGTACAGCACATAGGTGGATTTCTCGCCATCACACCCGCATAATCACGACTCGGTCCTCCCTCAATCATACGATGGAGCCGTCTGCCTATGGCACCATAGAACGTTAACACATTGTGACACCGCAACCTCCAATGGAGAGCTCCATATATTAGCGTTTAGTTTGTCACTGTCTTCTCGGTCCTTCTTGGCCTGGTTTCAAGTTCCAGAACACCATGTCGAGCCAATACCTTGTCCTCGATGTCGCAGCTGTCTTCTTAACTCTCTTGATTGTCCGCCGGATCCTGGTCAGTAATGTCAGACCGCGCCATTATCTACCCGGTCCCAAAGGACTTCCGGTCATTGGCAATCTCTTCGATGTACCAACTACTCAAGAATGGCGGACCTTTTCGCGCTGGGCTGATTGCTATGGTACGTGCCTACCTGGTACCCATCGCTGCGTGTCTGACACCTGGTTCAGGCGAAATCGTCTCTCTGAACGTCTCAGGCCAGCGGATCGTCGTGTTGAGTTCTGCGAAGGCTGCGTTAGACCTCCTTGACAAGCGGAATGCCATCTACTCCGATCGTCCCAGCCTTATGTTCGCTGGCGAAATTGTCGGCCACGTCAAGACGGCCCCATTGGCGCCTTACGGGGAGCGCGTGCGGAATATTAGGCGCATGATTGCTAAAGCCGTTGGCACCAGGACACTCGTTGAAGGCTTCATACCGTTGATATCGCAGACCATTCAAGGCTACCTCATGCACTTGTTGCAGATGCCCGAAGAGTTTAGGGAGCACGTCCTTTTGTAAGCGCCCTAAACTTCGAGTGCATGAGTCCCTCGCTGATCTGGACGCGCCGTTAGTCTGACATCCACCAACATCCTCCTCATCTCCCACGGGCACCGAGTGAAAGATTCAAGCGATAGATTCCTGAAGTTGTCGGATGTCGTGACGGCTGAGTTTTCGAAGTCAGTCATCCCAGGAGCTTTCCTGGTCGACCAGTTCCCTCTGCATTAATGCACCGTCATATGTTTGCTCGGCAGGTGCTCATGTCTGCATAGTGCGCTACATTCCCTCGTGGGTCCCCGGTGCCGCCTGGAAGCGAACGGCAGAAAAGTACAGAAAGAATATGCTCGCCGCAGTAGGGGAGCCTTTCGAATTTGCCAAACAGCAGATGGTGTGTCCCCAGTCCTCAGCCTGACCAGGCAGACCTTACCTTTTCCGACATGGACTGCCGGCACTGCGATCTCAAGCTTTGTCTCTCGAAATCTCGAAGACGGTGACGGATTGCCAGATCATGAGGATACTGTCAAATACGCGGCGATGTCTCTGTATACCGGTATGTCCTTCTATTTGAAATCTGTTCATCCTGCCGTTGATCATACTTCCCGGTAGGTGGCTCTGATACTGTACGTCCATTTCATGGCGTACGTTCGGTGTGGAGTATTGATGTTGAGAGGTAGACTGCCTCTGCTCTCACCTCATTCTTCCTCGCCATGACTCTGTACCCCGAGGTCCAGTGTCGTGCTCAGGCCGAGCTTGACGCGGTAATTGGCACGGACAGGCTACCTAACTTCGAGGACCGCGATCGTTTGCCCTACATTAACGCGCTTCGCTACGAGATCCTTCGTTGGATGCCTGTCGGGCCTCTTGGTAAGCCCCCAAAATAGCGCCATTTTGATATTGTCTAATCAAGGCTAAGCCGTACCGCACAGACTCATGGAAGACGATGTCTACGATGGCTATTTCCTGCCAAAGGGTGCTATCGTTTCCGGGATCAGCTGGTAAGGTACCGGATTTGCGGCACAACTTCACAGCTGATCAATATTCCAGGAGAATTCTTCATGATCCCAAGTGCTACCACGACCCTATGGAGTTCAAGCCAGAGCGCTTCCTCGCGTCAGACAGCAAAGAGCCCGAACTCGATCCGAGCAAGTTCGCCTTTGGCTACGGCAGACGGTCCACCATACGCCTTCTCATCTTGTTGTGTACTGGCTCATCAGCGCTGTGCAGCATCTGTCTTGGCATTCTCGTCGCAGAGGCAACAATGTTCATCACCATCGCTTCGACACTGGCTATGTTCAATATCGCGTCTGTCGTGGAGAACGGCAGGCCCGTCCTCCCGCCGTTCCAGCAGACGTCTGGCATCATCACGTAAGTTCCGTGGCCGCGGGTCTCTGACGATCTTTCGTCGCGCAACAATATATACCTCGTATCTGATCCCGATGTGGTCAATTACGAAGAAAGTACAACAAGAAAAGATAAAGACTGTAATGCGATGCTTGTGAAATCAGAGCTACTATGATGGCCCCCTGGTTTATAAAGGCTCCTTGCTTTCTAAAATGGATTTTGCTGCTGCAATATGCCCCCGGAGGTGCTGTGAATATTTTTCATGGTAGACTTGTATTCATACTATAATATGACACCCATATCATGGCGGGTGTGCAGCAAGGGACGATATGATGTTTTTGTGGATGCTCGGAAGTGGTCCAAAACTGGCCGAAAAATGCTACTGATGGCTAGATCCAACCAGATCTCGCTCACCAAATATTCTGGCGACTGCATCCATAGACTTTTGTACTTACACCAGACATGGCTGGTCAACATATTTGGTTTAAAAGGTGCTATGTACATGTACAGGGAAGGAACATTAGTGGAGCGTTACAATGAACGAGCAAGGCGTGATGAAATTGTCGCTCCGCCTGATCTCAAACAACTGAGGTTGACTCTGGAGAGACGGCTCGGCTTCTCGGCAGAGACACGGCTCGACGGCATCTGGTGTGACACTTGTGACGAAATTTATAAAAAGTGGTGCAGGGCCTACTTTGTGCACCGGAAAGGATCCGCTGCTCTTGCAAGACCTCAATAAAATATTATAAAAATACGAATATATAGCTAAGGTGTGTACACATCGTCTCATGCAAAACCGCCCGCGAAGCATGAGTGTGGTAAGCTACAGGATGCAAATTTTCCCAAATTTTATAAAGCAGGGTACCATCATAGTATCACCGATTCTCGACGGCGGCGATGGCCAGCGCTTTCGCTTTTGCCGAACGCGGTTTGATATCACACCGGAAAGGAATAGGGTGGCTACATGAAAGTATGAATCTTCGTCGAGGTACAGGTAACGTGCGCTGGGCAGCACGAAGGCGCCATTAAATATCCTCCTTCTCTCTCTCGTTGTGAGGACCCTGGCCCTTGGCAGGCAACGTGACGCCGAGGATCTCGTCAGCTTCGGGTGTTCCTGCGCTAGGGAGGTCTTTTCTGAGCGAGACACCAACAGGGGAGACGCCCTCCCTGTATGCCAGGGCAAAGATGACGTCCATGTCTGCGAGTAGATCAGAACTGTCCACAGCGGATGGCAAACGTCGAAAGCACCTTCAAGGGACCTCCCGGCAGTCTCAGGGAAGAACAGGTACACAACTGGGATGATGAACGCGTTTAGCGCGGCGAACACTGCGAGAACATGTGAGCTTCCGTGCCGCGTCAGGGTGCAGCCTGGGTGCAGCAACACCCACCGATGTACGTGCGCCAGCTAATGTTGTTGAAGGACGGGCCGGTGACCATGACGACCATGAAGTTGAATATCCAGTTGCTCGCGGTCGAGAACGCGTTTGCCGGGGCGCGGATGCGCAGGCCGACGATCTCAGCGGGCTGAAAAAGCGTAGAGATAAGAACGAGTAACGCGAATATCAAGGGGCAGGGGAGACGAACGTAGAGCCAGGTCATACCCAGCCAGCCAACTGCGAAGAACGAGTTGAAGACGAACAGCAGGACGGCCGAGACGATCTGCGCCGCGGGCGTGTCCACGCTACCGAGCACCGCGAGGAGAACCATCGTCAGCGTCTGCCCGACCGAGCCGAAGAGCATGAGCCTCCGCCGGCCGACGCGGTCGATGAGCGCGATGGCGACGAGACTCGCGAGGAAGTATTCGGTACCATTGCACGCAGCGATGATGCGCGACTTAACGTCGTCGATACCGAGACGCTCAAAGAGAAGAGTCTGTTCAGAGGTTAGTAAGAGCTAGATAGTGCCAGGTGCGACATTGGAATACGTACAGCGTAGCTAACAGAGGAGGGTTTCTCAATAGACAATCAAGACAAAAAGCGAATAGACACATACTATGTGATAATGTTGATACCAGTGATCTGCTGGAAACACTGAATGATGACGCCCAAGGCCGTACGCCTGAAGTTTTGGCTGGGACCACCTGTGAAGATCTCACGTAGCGCGGACTTATCGGTGTTGTTACGGGACTCGACGGCGATTGCCTCTCGGATGCCGAGGAACGTGCGCTGAACGGAGGGGTCGTCGTATGGCTTGTTTTCTAGGGCACAGATAACGGCGAGAGATTCAGTCTCGCGACCTTCTCTGGCGAGCCTAGGTTGAACATGATTAGGGTGTGTGAGAACACGTATAAGAATGGTGTACCATCTAGGTGACTCCGGAAGCTGTGGTCTTTGTCAGCAAAATCAACCCCAGTAGCCAGCTGGTGCTAACTTACGAAGAAGATTCCAACAATGAGGATGATTGCAAAGATGATCTGCAAAGCAATAGGAACTCTCCATTGCGCAGAAGAGCCTTTGGCCCAGAACCTGTGCATGTCAGTATGCTGCTGTTGATCCAACGTAGCCGAGTAGCTTACAATGCGAAATCTATCCACTATCGTAGACACTTAGATATGAACACTAAGGAGAGTAAATGAACGTACGTAGCTGGAGAAATCAGGTGAGCAAGTGGAGTGTAACAGGAACTGGAGTACACTCACGAAACCATGATACCAAATGTGATCAAACTGCCTTCTAACATGATGAAGCTTCCCCGGCTCGAGGCCGGAGAGCATTCTGCGTGATAGGTCGGAACAGTTGAGGTCTGCGGGAGACAATTCTCAACAACAATGTGATAGAGTATGCTCTGGGCAAAATACTCACATTCAATCCGTTCCCTAAACCTGTTATAATACGTGCAACAACCAGTTGCGCATAACTGAAGGACGTTGTCTGCAAAATAGCGCCGATGATCATAATAATGCCGCCCAGAACGATCGTTTTGCGACGGCCAAGACGGTCACCCAGCCATAGCGTCGACAGAGCTCCGAACAAGCATCCAATTTCCTGCAGAAAAGTAAGTACTAACTTTCGTGCGGGATCGCTCGATAACACTCGCATATATTGCAACCACAAAACTCTGAAGCGTCGCATGATTCGAATGGCCATCTACAACCACCTGAGGGAATACCTTCTCGAACTGTCGAGACCCAAGTGAGCCGATGGGAATGGGGCATCAATGCCACGCGCTGTACCTGCTGTGCGCTGAGAAGGGCGGACATTACACCTTGATCATATCTATGGATGTTTAGTGACATTGCGGTGTTCATATCGATCTAGCGAACGCACCCAAACAACGTGAAGCCTGTGCCTGCGACGAAAGCGAGAGCCGCTGTCAGCGTGCGGCCACGCAGGAGCGGTGCGGCGGCCTGGAGCTCTGCTTGGAACCCTGCATCGGACGTCACCTCGGCCCTCTTCTCTGGAATTGACTCTGAGGACGGGCGTTTGTCGGCGGCGCCGCTGTGGCTGGAGATGGACGGTGAAGCTGCTGAAGCAGACATGGCTGTCCTCTGCGGGGGCACGAAAGCGAGACGAGCTGGACATCTGGTCGACCCATCGCTTATGAGCCATGGCGGTCCGTGCGAACCTCGTGATGGAGAAGCACGGTGGGGAGCATGGGCGTGTCACGGGGCCGCTTTTTTTGACTGGGAAGAGGCATGGATATGCGCGCGAGCTCCAGCCCTTTTGATGCGCCCAAGTCATGGTGCGGTCAAAGTTGTGCTGACGAACGGTGAGCTTTGTTGCCCGAGCGGTCTGCGTAGCGAGAGCCAACCTGAAAGTGCGAGGCCAAGGCGTCGGAGCGCCACAAAGCTCGTGCAACCGGAAGCTGGCTCCGTTTCGAGGAGGCCCTCTTTCCAGCGCCCAAGATTTGATCTCAGATTCGCATCGGGTTACCCGTCGTTTGTTCTCGCCCTCGACAACCGTGTCCAATCCTCCTTGCAAACAATGTCAGACAATGCCTCCTGCCTTTGTTTAGCACGGTCTTCGGCTGGCATTTCCGCATCCTTTGGTCGTGTGAAGTGTTGGCGGTGGCATCCTAGCAGAGTCTGGGCTAACGTGGACTTGGAAGCACGGGGCTTCGTACACGTTGCACTGCACCGAAAGCCAAACTGACCAATAGGTACGCTATTAGGGCCTGGATCTTGCTAGAAGGACTGGTTTGTGTATCGCATTGAAATCGCGCTGTACAAGGTTTCCAAGGGCAAGATTTAGCGCTGTCAAAGGGCGGCATGAGGCGCCGGGCAGGCAACAACGTAGCCTCCGCCACTCCAGCTTTGTTTTCTCCAACGACGCACTGGGACACTTGAGCGACCTAGCACGTATAAGACTGCACCACAACCGTTCTCCTCCAACGTCGTTCCGACACCATGGCTACCATCGCCATTCCTGATACTCGGAACATTATGCCGTTGGACCCCGCGGACATTGTGTGAGCATCCGCCCGTTGAGTGTATCGGACGACCACTAACAAGGTCTGGTCAGTGAAAAGCATATGAAAGCTTTACAGGGTACGTGATTCCAGATCAGTACCTAACTGCTGCAGCGTGCTTACCGGACGACTTACAGCGGATTTATCCAGCCTGGTGGAGAATGTCGCCAGCGACAAAGAAGTAAAAGTAAAGAGACTGCAGAAAGAACTTGACGATACTAGGACGATCATAGCGTACCTTCGCCGCCAAACTCGGGAGACGGAGGATGAACTAGCAGACACAAAGAAGTTGTTGGCTTCCGTACGAGATGAACGTCTGCGGGACGCGGAACGGATGAATGTGCGTGTCGTTGCAGTGGCGTTTTCATCCTCACGGCTGACCGTCCCAATCCCACCTCCCAGAAACTTGAGCGTCGCGTCGTCTGCCTCGTTGACGGCGACGGGAGCGTGTTCTCCCTGTCTCTCATCGCCCGCGGCAGGACGGGTGGAAGCGACGCCGCGACACGTTTGACAGAAGGCATTAAACAATATTTCGCGACAGAACAATTCCAGTTGCATGTGTGGATATTTGTGAACAAGAGTGGCCTCTCCGAAGCCTTGCGGCGTAATGCCAAAGAGGATGCTCGAGCCCAATTGGACAACTTTATTCACGGCTTCAATCAAGCTGCTGGAAGATTTATGATGATTGATGTCGGCCAGGGCAAGGAGGCTGCAGATGCCAAGATTAGGGGTACGTCGCGACATGCTGGCACTTTTCATGCCTTGGGTTGACATGCGTCCTCAGCCTGCCTGGAAGCCGAATTGAAGCTTGTAGAGACCAGCCGTATCATTTTTGCTGGTACGTAGGCTCCTTCTGTCTCCTGTGCCGTTCCAACTCTTGTCCCAGGCTGCCACGATAATGGTTATATTTCCGCCCTTCGCCCTCCGATTACCGACGGCAACAAGGACAAGCTCGTTCTCCTCCCTGCGCACAAGGATATGGCGGCCGGCTTTCCGTCGCTGGAGTTGCCGGTCCTCAGGATCCCAGGACTTTTTGAGCTGAACAAGTTGGGCGAGCTGGCTCCCCCCACGCCTCCTTCGTCGCCGGCCCAGAGGGCTGCAGTGGCTGCATCTTATACTGCTGCTGTCCAAGCGCAGCCCACTGCCGCACGTTCCCGCCGCTAGTGAGTGGCACGGCCTTATCAGCTTGATTGTCACCCTTGACCAGATGTCTCGTAGTTCGGCTTCGGAACGCAGAGCGCGTCACTTGGATCCGAACAAGGTGCGTGCAACAGTGCCATCTACGCTAGCCCGATCGCTGACTTGCTGCCGCAGCCCATGTCCAAACGTGAGTCGGCCGAGTGCACCGCTCCCAGGCGGCACTGATACGTTCTCGCAGAGGACCCTCCGCCGTGCAACCTGTTTTACCTGACCGACTACTGTAAGCACGGCGACCAGTGTGTCTTTGGCCACGACTACCTCCTGAAGCCGGAGCACCTGGAGGAGATGAGGGAGAATGCGAAGAAGAGCGCCTGCGCGGCCATCAACCGAGGTGCGGCATGGCGCCTGTGTGCTCGTCCGAGAGCTGGTGCTGACGTCGTTGTCTTCGCAGGTGAAGTGTGTCCGTATGGCGACGACTGCGTGCTGGGACACAAGTGCCCGCAGGGGCCGCGGTGCCACTACTTCAAAGTTGGCCGATGCAAGTTCACCGGACGTGAGTCGCCCCCGGGTCGTGACATGTTTCGTGCCGAGATGCTGATTGTGGTCTAGCGGGAATGCACTCCGCGGAGTGATCGCAGCGGGTCCGCGAGCGAGAAGGACGTGCTGGGTGTGGATGAGTGCGAGTGCGAGTGTAATTGTAGCTTGTAACGTCTGGACAACGCGGATTAGACAAGAACAGAGAACAAAGGGCGCGTGTTCTGCCACGCGGGCGTGTGGCGTGTTGGGAGCTGAACCTTGAGGACGGAAAGGGATGGGGTGCGAGCGTGTTGACAGATTGGGCGCTGATGCACGGATATCTTGAACAGACGTTGGAAATGATGCACGGCCGATTGTGCACAGGACAATGGCCCCCCTGACGACAGTGCGTGGAGGCCAGACACTTCATCTGTCCCTTCACTTACCGCACTCTGCACAAGGATCAACTCCGAGGTTCTAGCCACCGCATTGCGGTCCACCCTGATCTTCCTCTGCACGAAGTATCAAGGGAACCTCGGCAGTTATAAAGTTCCTCACTGGCAGTTCCCTCCATTCCTCCTTCTTGCAGTCACCACGTAGCACGCCTACCATACGTTCCCTTAGTTCCCCCTCCTCACCATGTCGCTCACCCCAGCGGCGGAAGCTAATAAGCAGCACTGGTCCGTCCGCCCTTCCCCCATTTTTTGGCGGCGCTCCTGCGCAGCGGGGTGGCTGAGATAACCAATATCCCTCTTCACAGGGATGAAACTCTTACAAAACTATTAGGTAGAGCACTGTCAACGTGCCTCAGTCCCTTCCGTTGTTGACTGCTCTGCTGCCAGATTTATCCACGTCGACTGTCAAGCGCAACTCAGAGCTAGAGTCCCGCGTCGCCGAGTTGGACTTAGAGTTATCTGTTTGGAAGCAGGCTCATGCCACCGTTGTCGAGTCGGCTGAGCGTGACAGAAAAGCGCATAATGCGCAGGTCACCACCCTTAACCGCCAGATCTCCTCACTAGAGACTATTAAGGTGCTCCCCCGTGGTGCTAGCGCGGAAAAAATATACTGCGGCTCACAGCGCACACCCCCGCGACAGAACCAAAACCCGCTCATCATCTGTGCGATCGACGCCGAGGTCAACGTCTTCCACCCGTCCTTGTTAAGGCAGGGGTACCAGGGCGGACGTCAGGCAGCGCAGTACACGACGAAGGGAATCGCCGAGTACCTTTCCCAGGAGGGCGTGCAGGTTTTTGGTCGTTTGTCTTTCTGGATTACCATTTATCTCAACCGCCGTTCCATTCTTGAGACGCTTCTCAATAACTCCGTCTGCACAGCCGACCAATTCGAAGGCTTCATCTCAGGGTTCAGTCAAACCTCGCCGCGCTTCCAGGTGGTCGAGGTCGAACCTGGCAAGGATGCTGTCGCTTTAAAGATTCAGCGTGAGTCTCGTATATTACTACTGTAGAAGTTTCTTACTTGTGCGGAACCTTTGCCATTCGCAGAGCAACTCGAGACATTCACTCGCTTCCCGCAAACTCTCCGGGTCTTCTTCACGGGTCATTCCTGCGCTGACTGCCACTGTTATCTGCTGACGCTCGTCCCCACATAGGCGGCACTGGCGACACATTGCTTCCGACCGCACACTCCCTCGCAAATGAAGAGCTCTTGGGCAAGCTCGTGCTATTCCATGGATCGGATGAACCTGCCTCAGAGCTGCGCCAGCTTGCGATCCCGACGATGCACATCGATGACCTTTTCATGGTCGGTAGGCCTGTGCCCGCCCTGCGCATGCTGCCCCCGGCGCGGAGCCCCATATCCCCGCTGGGGTCTGCGCACTCCCAGTCGACCGCGGGTGGGCTGACGAGCCCCGGGTCCGAAATTTCGCAGGCCGCCATGTCTTGCCCTGGGCCCATGGTGACGCCGGGCAAGCCGATCGACCCGACCAAGGTGCGTGCCCACACGCGACTATCCGTACCCGCGATACTCACGGACCTAACGCAACAGCCTTTGCACAAACGTGAGGCTTCCCGCGCATCTGTCAGGGCCGCCGCTGATCGTCGAGGCTGATCTGCAGAGGTCCCGCCGCCGTGCAACGAACACTATCTGATGAGCTGTTCCAAGGGCGTGCGTCGGAGATACTGCCCTGCCGTGACTTTTTATTAATGACCGTGTATTAACAGCCGGGATGCAAGTACTCACACGACTGGGCCCTCACCGCGGAGCAATTGGACATATTGGCAAAGAACGCGAAGAAGGCCCCGTGCAATTACCTCAAGAATGGTGCGGCTGCAGTTTATTTGCAACGCAATCTTGCTTGACACATACGCCAGGACTCGAGTGTCCGCATGGTAGCCGCTGCTGCTGGGTGCGTGCCGGCCACAAGGGCGAGCGTGGGCACAGAGACTTATTTTTCTTGTCAGGGCCACGTCTGCCCGGGCGGGTCCAACTGTTTTCATCTTAGCAAGGGAAAGTGCTGGTTTAAAGGCGGTAAGTACAAGGACGGCTGTCGGCACCAAGTCCACCTGCTAAATACATGGTACTTGTAGAGGGCATGCATCCCCTGGCAGACCCAGGGGAAGAGCGGTGATCTACGTCTAGGATGGCATGGTGACCTTCACCCTCGGTAAACAGAGCTGTCAGGGGGTCGCACAATTTAACCACTTACGATGAAGAGAGTTTCCGGACGGCTTTGTGCTACACCATGTTGGGTTCTTGTAGTGCTAAGCCAATTTGCTTGTATGCCGTGGATTTGTTGACCAATATCTCATGTATATGAACTAGGATGCCTGTATATGTGCTATGAGGAACGAGAAGCAAGTTTGAGCTCTTGTAAAGTATAAGACTGGCCATTCTGGAACCGCCGAAGAGGACAAGCGGTGCAAAGCGACGCCGCACAGCATGCAAACAGGCGGGACAAGAGTTTACAGTAGGCGCCAGTGGGTCCCTCACGATCAAGCGCCCTATAAAGCGGCAAAGCGGCAAAGCGCGGCAACACGCGTGAGAAATCGATATAGTCTGGTAACGAGCTTACAGCCTCGACCACCGCACTGCACAGTTCCCCCACACTGCTTGTCCCCAACTACTACCACCTAGCATGTCTGCACCAGTTAGTTCGTCTTTCCTAGAGATCTCCTGCTGTTGGACTGAACGTTTATGTATCATGGATTAGCACGAGGAAGATGACTTCGTTACCACCACCACCCCAGGTACGCTACATGATGCCAGACGTGTAATGACCATCAACTGAGGTCCCCTCTTCATAGGCTACAAGCCCGGTGCCGCAAAGTCCATCGATGAGTATGCTAAACTCGATGCCGAGGATGAGAGCCTGGCACGGTGGAAGGCCAGTCTTGGTATTGTCCCTGGAGCATCCACCCCTGCTTCCGGCCCTAAGGTACGCGTTTTACCCTTCACTTTTGTGTTGCAATCATCGTCTGACCTGTCATTTCTACAGTTCACCATTCTTTCTCTCGAGCTCGTGTCCCCCTCGATGCCACCCGACCATACCCTCATCATGGACCTTCAGGACTTGAGCCAGCCGAAGCTCGACGCCCTGAAGAAAACCACTTTCACGATCAAGGAGGGTGTTGATTACAAGTGCGTGCTTCCACTCAAAGCGCTCTGCATCTTTCGCTCAACTGTCTACCTAGTGTTCGAATGACCTTCAGGGTCAACCACAGCATTATCTCCGTACGTCGTCCTTTGAAGCATTCTATAATGCCGCACTGACTGCTCCTTAGGGCGTCAGGTATATCCAGATCGTCAAGCGAGCCAACATAAAAGGTAGGCTCATACTTGCGCCGAACAACCCCAGATAATTCAACGCGTGATGATGCAGTGGACAAGCTGGATCAGATGCTCGGCTCGTATGGCGTCCACCCCAAGGGTGAGCCTTACGTCAAGAACTTCGACACCGAGGAGTCTCCTTCGGGCCTTCTTGCACGCTCTGGTTCTTACAGTGTCCGAAGTCGTGTAGTCGACGATGATGGAGAGGTTTTTGCTGGTGCGTGACTCATCGTTCTCGGCCTCGTGTGCTTCACTGATACGCGGTTTCAGATTGGGAATGGTCTTTCAAGCTCGGAAAGGAATGGTGACAGATCCCAGACGTACAGCAGGCTTCTGTTCCGTTCACTCGCATTTTCTACTCGCATCGATGCATTGGTCGTTTATCAAACCACAGCTCTCCTGGTCAGATATATATTTCTCGTTGGGAATATACAATCAAATCTTTGTCTGCGTTGGGATGATCTCCAACCTTGCGTGTTCCAGCATCCTGTTCTCATTCTGCATTGCGAGCACGGCGTTAGGTGGCTCCTGCCTCTCCTCATGCAGACGTCTGTGTTCTCGTCTGAAGAGAACGCGTCAACTGAAAGTGCCCCCGCGCGCAGGCTTGTCGGCACCTATGTCACTCAAGCCGGCATTCTTCCAAGTTACCGATACGATTCTCGCTGTGCCTTCAGGTTTCGCGGACTGTAGCTCTTTTCCAGCCCTCTGAACACCCGACGGCCGTCGCACGCTGTTCAATAGATCCATCGCTAGGTCACATTAACCTTACGGCCTTATTCCGTGTGCTCACTCAGGATCGGGATTGAAAAGCCCGACGCCCTATACCATGGCCGATCACCGTCGTGCTGACGGCGTTGCGGCCATCCTCCCAATGTCCAAGCTCGCTCCAATTCCCGAAAGGTTTGCCTGATTGCTGCGCCTAAACCCACTGTTTCTTGACACTAAAAAAATCGTTGTGGTCTAATATGGGCCAATGCTTCTGTCGATAGAGGCTTCCGCATGACTGTGCGTAGTAGACAGAGTTAGAGCTCTATGTGTATTGCAGGGGTTATTTTTCAGCCTCCTGCTCTGGTATTGTCAAATACCCCTCCATCTCATCTCCCTCAGCATAACTTCGATGACAGGTCCTGTTTGTCCTTGTTATACTGCGGCTCGATTCTATTCGGCCATCCACAAGGCTCTCTGAGCTGGAGAACTTCAAATCGACGGTGAGAGTCTTGGGTGACTTTGAAGTGCTACTGCCGGCCGCGTATAATCAAAACGGTTACACAACAAGGATGGATCGAAGTTGTCGAATCAAATTCCAGCCAGTTGCGAAACGATAGGCCACCCCAGGTTTTTTCCGTTGCAGCAATTGCAGTTCCGCTCGGTGATCTCCTTGCATCACGCAGCAGACGTTTTGCCGTGCACCGTCGTAAGCGTTGAATACTGACTGCGGGTGCGCCTTGTGCTATTTAGGAATGTGTCGCCAAAGGTTGACCAGTGTAAGGAAGCAGAGGCATCGGGGTTGTGAGCTTTGGATGCGACTCGTTCAGCGGTTCACCGTCGTTCACGCTCAGCGCTCACAAGGCCGATGAGCGTCCGATGGTGTCAGGCGTCTCGCTCTGGATCTGGGTCGGAGCATCAGTCACTGTACTAGCTAAGGTTTCAAAGTGGCCTATCGTTTCGCAACTGGCTGGAAACCTTAGCTAGTACAGTGACTGATGCTCCGACTGAGAGATAGTGAGATACAGGGCGGCTACATGGCCGCCTGGCACCATCGGACGCTCATCGGCCTTGTGAGCGCTGAGCGTGAACGACGGTGAACCGCTGAACGAGTCGCATCCAAAGCTCACAACCCGCGAGATCTCCCGCCCCCAGTTTTCAGACATTATTGTCTGAATCCGACCGGGAGGAGGTAGCCCCGGCTCCGTATGCTGCACAAATAGTTGCAGCATGGCCATGCTCACCGTTAGACAGTGAGCAATGAGACGTTTTGGTCTTTGATTTTGTCTACTATTTATTGGAGCCTCGGACTCCTGCGCCACTATGGACACTGATATTCATTGCGCACGGACGCTAGTAGACAGGTGTACATTACCCTCCGTAGGTAGCACTTTAAATTCGGGAGAGGAAAAAAAAAGCTCACAACCCCGATGCCTCTGCTTCCTTACACTGGTCAACCTTTGGCGACACATTCCTAAATAGCACAAGGCGCACCCGCAGTCAGTATTCAACGCTTACGACGGTGCACGGCAAAACGTCTGCTGCGTGATGCAAGGAGATCACCGAGCGGAACTGCAATTGCTGCAACGGAAAAAACCTGGGGTGGCCTATCGTTTCGCAACTGGCTGTCATAGGAAAGGCGAGATCTAGCGTCTAACGGCGCGCTCACGTTGGTGCGCTTGCGCCGTGTCTACCGCGGTCGCAGCGTCGACCGAGACGGACAAGCCGTCTGCCCATGTTGCGCTGGGTAGCTCTATGCTCGCTCAGGATGCAACATCCGGGAGCTCGCAGGCAGGCGCGCCCGGCACGCCCCTCGCAGCCAAGATCTCGCGGGAGGTGCATACTCGCACGAAGTGTGTGCGGCTCATTGAAGGCCGCACGTCAGGCTGGCCTCAATTGTCTATTCGAGCTTCACCTTGCAGCAAGCCCATCGTCGTTGGGCGAGGGCTTCTGCGAACTATTCCGCGAAGAGGAGCAGGCGAAAATACGAGAGTCACATACTGAACACGCTCGTCTACGCGGAGTACGAGCCTCTAGGCGCACTCTTCTCTCACTCGTCGAAGTACCTCGGCAAGATGGTCTACCAAATGCTGGACTGTGAGTCAATATCACTCGTGGCAGTGGCTCAAGTTATGAATTCCGACGTCTCCTTCCTTGTCAGGTCTACATGACCTGCGCTACAATGCGTTTATTTTGCATCATGATGTCAACTACAACAGCATCATGGTCGCCAGGAACGGTGTCGACGGCACGTCCCAGTTCATTCTTACTGACTTCGACCTTGCGACTCGAGTGACGGCAGACGGGCAGCCAGTAGCAAGCCCGGCCCCGTCATTGAAACATCACAGGGGTGCGCTGCCGTTCATGTCACGGAAGCTCCTGTTCGACTCCATTTTTGAAGGTCTGCTGACACGACTCCCACACCCCATCATTTGCGATACGATTACGAATCACCGGTCAACGTGACGCCGTCAAAAAACAGGCAGCGGCATGGGGGTGCGGGACATACTACGAGCTGTTTAGTAGCAAGAGACCGTTTCTCGCAGCTATCGGGGGTCCCAGGTCGCTGCAACTCATGCCGCTTTCTCCTCTTTTCCAACCGTGGCGTCCGTTCTTCCAAGCCTGGCTGAATGTCGTCAGGCTCCCGCGCGGGGGCCGGTGCGGTGATTTTCTGAGCCTTACTGACGACAACAGTGATACTGGAGATGGGTGCGGGAGCCGCCAAAAAATACTCCCGGCGCTGCGTGAAGCAGAGCAGCCCATCGCAAACACGTTTCTGTAGCGTGTGCGATACCTGAACATACAATATTAATCTGAATATATACGTTGCATGCCAAATGCTTCCGAGATGTCACCTAGTCGCAGTCGTTACTGGTAGCACACTTCAGCTCTTCGATAAGCTGTCGAACTTCGGAGTCTATCGCGCTCTGCGTGCCGATCGCGTCCGCAGGGGTCCGTTGACTGGCAGGAAAAGAAGAGGAAAGAGGAAAGATCGTGTCCACAGGCAGACATTCGTGCTTAGTGGACTCCAGCCGAGACACGATATTATTTGCGGCGGGCCTTGCTGTCTTAACAAGCGGTTAGGTAGGCATTCAAATATCCAGCGTTCAGCCGCCGAGATCAGAGCCTGAGATGTTTATGATGCGGCCAAATAACCTCTATCTGCAATTAGCGCCCACGGCTGCATGGAACCATGAACGCACTTCTTCGTGTCCACGCACTGTCATCTCACAACGTGCGATGCCGACCTAACAGTCTCTTACAACGCACCCAGCTCTTTCACCTAGCTCGCAGAGCCTCATGGCTTGCGCCAGGTCTCCGAAAAATTGCCCGACGAGGGGTCGCGACTGAGTCGGCCACTCTGAAGCCTCCTGCGGTGCCCGCGACATGGATTGACCGCGCACCCGCCAAGTTGCGTCCGTACCTCTACTTGACGAGAATAGACAAACCCATTGGGACGCTGCTGCTGTTCTATCCGTGCAGTACGTCACCGCTCGAGGCTGCCTTTTGCTGTGTTCCGCTGACGGCGTAGTTAGCATGGTCGATAACCATGGCGTCGTACGCTGCGCAGGCGCCAGTCACCGCGCCGTTGACGTACATCAGCCTGTTTGGACTCGGGGCCCTCATCATGCGGTCCGCAGGGTGCACGATCAACGACATGGCGGACAAAGACTTTGACAAGGCCGTCGGTGAGTCGGGCGCTCCTGGCTAAATAAAGCGCAAATTCCGCTCACGGCCCGTATTACATGAAGACAGAACGAAGGACAGGCCGATCGCTAGGGGCGACCTCACGCGTCGGCAGGCGTTTGGCTTTTTGGGCCTTCAGCTCACGGGTGGTCTCGCAGTCCTGACGCAGCTGAACTGGTACAGGTGCGTATATATGCATGTTCTACATACATTTCTGTTGAACAATCTGTCGTTTGCAGCATATTACTGGGGGCATCTTCGCTTCCCATCGTTTCTCTATACCCGTTCATGAAACGCTTTACGTACTGGCCGCAAGCCGTGCTAGGTAAGCACGCACCGTGACCGTGACTACTCCGCCCTTCACGTGTTCTAGGACTGGCCTTCAATTGGGGCGCGCTACTCGGGTGGTCCGCTGTGGCAGGCACGCTCGACCTGGGTGTCGCGCTCCCGCTCTATGCGGGCGGCTTCTGCTGGACGATTGTTTACGACACGATCTACGCACACCAAGACAAGGCCGACGACGTCAAGGTCGGCGTGCGCTCGACTGCGCTGCTCTTTGGTGAGCACACGCGGACGGTGCTCTCCGCGTTTTCGGCATCGTCTGTGTCGCTTATCACGCTCGCGGGATATATGAACGCGCAGAGCCTGCCGTTCTATGCCGGCGTCGGCGTGGCAGCCGCGCAGCTGGCAAGGATCGTCTACAAAACCGATTTCAACAGCCGACCGAGCTGCTGGAAGGGCTTTGTTGGCTGCGGTATTGCTGGCGCCTGGATATGGGCTGGCGCATTGGCAGACTACGGATTGATGATCTCGGGTGTTCAGGCTACATTGTGGTAATGTAGTGTCTCTATTCTTTGTTGTCTGCCTTACCTGTCTTATGTGTACGCCTCATTTGTCTGATCACGACGATCACGACGATCACTATACGCGTACTAGCCCACGCTGTTTGAGATCGACACTGTATGTGGCTCAGACAGGTCGAAATATACCAAGCGAGACCTGGACTTACAAGCTCTCACATGGGGATCGCTAAATTAATCTTGGTAAAGCCAGAAGTATTTTTAGGACATGTTGGCACGATGTGCACGGAACCGCCAACCTGCAAAGCTTGGCAAAGTATCTTTGATACCTTGTATTCTATTTGCAGGGGACGCGAACATCGGAAGCCTAAGGCTTCATTTTCATCGACGGATAACTGCGCGCTGCGCGCACAGTCGTGTGGGGTCTGCGGTTCTGGATCAAAAGCGCCAAATGTCTCGTTTCAGCCACATTGAGGCGCACCTTTTTGCGCGACGCGCAGGTGAGTGTGCTAAACTCGCGCTCGCGCCTCCCGGCTGCCCCGGCAGGCAGATTTAGGGACTCGGTCCCGCCGGCCGACAAACGCCGCTAGTAAGCTGCTGTAGTATCCATGAGTCAAGACCCAGGGCGTTACAGACTGATGTCCGCCGATGTCCGTTCAACGAACGCACTTCGGTCGGCTATATTCCAAGCTTTACGTGCTTGCTTGGAATCGAGTACACGCGACTTTGACGCGTCAAACGCGAGGCGCATCGGTCCAAGGGAGTGTGGGGGTAGTGAGCTGGACTGACATGCCAAGTATCCGAAGCAGATCGGCGCGGAAATCACGCGCGCGCGCCGGGAGCGATGGCTAGACAAGCTGAAGTTGCTAATACACTATGACTCAGTGGGAAAGGCGTCCGGTGTAACTTAGAACAGAAAGAACACGGATGTTATCATACTGACCTCAGTATGTCGTTTTCGGGACCACAAAACGGCGAAGAGATGTCATCAGTGAGTCGCGACCCTCGGCATTGTTCTCGGAATTCAGATAGAGGGTGGGTGTGGACTAGGACGAGGATGGATGTATCGAGACTGGTCGAGGTTTCACGCGTCTGCGTCAAGCGGAAAGGAGAGACTAGTCTGTTTGGCTCGGGCGAGAGAGCCCGCGTGCATGCGCAGAAGCCCCTATGCCGTGAGCGGTGTGCATCGAACCGCAGGCAGCAGCAGAGCTGGTCGGTGGCCAAACTGCGCGGAATCGACCGCGGCTATCCCTCTAATATATATGCGCTCGTGAGCCCAGGTGAACGTTAGCGCGCGTCAAATGCGGGCTGCTGTGCCGAGGTGCCGCAAACGCGGAAGAGGACGATCATGTCCGAGACTGAGGATGACGCACGACGGCCGACGCCGGTGAGACAGCGGCGGCGGTTTGTTTGACGTCTTTGGGTCAGGGTCATGTTTCGAAACTGAAACGATACCCGGTAACGGCGGCATGGGGAGAGGAAGGGGGGAAACGCAGGGAGCACGCGGAAATAGCTGAGGAGGTAGGAGGGCAGTACGCTGATGCACAGGAGGTGAGTCATCCACAATTGTGCCGTTTACGAAAATGATCCAGAACTCGTCGGACAGCCTACTAGCAGGGCTGGTCTTAAGCTTCTCGACGATTCCCCTGCCGCGTCCGATCCTAGCCGCACAATACACCCACTTTTATACCCGTGCCCCGCCCGCCCTCTTTCCCCTCCGCCCCGCATTCTCCTCCCTCCGTTTCGTACTCTTCTCCCTTTCCCTCGCCTCCCTTCTCCAACTATCACCATGCGGGCACAGCGGCACGTCCTCCTCTTCCTTGTCCCCGCGTTCGCAGCCGCGCTTGCTTTCGCGGCCCCGTCAACGGACGACTTCGGGAGCGCGATTACCTCATCTCAGGAGCGCGCCCTGGTTCGGAGGCACGGAGACATGCACGAGAATATGCATGCTGCACCGGTCATCGAACTGAACGAGACCAAGCTCCTCATGTACCATCAGCCAACTCCGCCATCCTACTACACCATCGACTTTGAAGATGACTCGGGTGCTCCGAGGTACCCAGGCTTTATGATCCTTCATATCTTGTTCATGTCCCTCGCCTTCTTCGGAGCACTTCCTGTCGGTTAGTGTAGCATCCCGTTTCAATATGGGTGACGCGTACTCAAAATCCTTGTCAGGCATTGCACTCCGCTCCGTCAAGCATGCATGGCACGGACTTACTGTGGTTCTCTTTTGGGCGTTTGTAGTACTTGGACTGGCTTCGAATGGGATCTATCGCAAGTTGACACCCGACATGTGAGTACACCACGATTCCGACTCTCGTGATAGTGTCTGAACGCCGTCCTAGGTATGAAGGGCAGACGCATGGTTCGCAAGGCTATTTCGTCCTCTTTGTGGCGGCAGCGATTTCCGCACTCGATTTGATCGCCCTGGGCGGGCGTCTAGTGTCCTACATCAGGAGCATCAGGTCCGGCGAAGAAAGCTTCACTTTCAAGTCGTGCTGGAACACCGTAGTACTTGACCGCGAAGCGCCTGTGCGTGGCGTTGGTGCCGAGTATACTGGCCTCGCATCAGAGGAGCCAGAGGAGCCAGAGGACTACGAGACTGTCGAGCTCAAAGCGAGGGAGGTTGAAGACGATGGCGCGGCTGAACCCATCCACGTGCGCCGTGCTCAATCCGTGGTCCCGATTGATTCGACGCCCAGCCCCCGATCGTCGACCGAGGACCATGCTCAGTGGGCTAACAATGCGCCACGACACGCCGCATACCCGCAGGACGCATCTTCGGACCACACAATGTTCGAGCGCACGCATTCGCAAAGAGGCTCTGTTCACTCGGATGAGACCCTTCAAGATAACGTCCACAGCAGCTTGAAGTTCAGCAAGATCGCGATTCTGAAGATGATCGGTCGCGGTACTTTTGCTACCGTTGAGCGTACATTGGTCTTCGCTGGTTATTTCCAGCTCATTACCGGCATTGTCATCTACACCGGAGGTTGCCGCCAGAATTACACTAACGGCTGCCTTGCGCACTTAATTAGTGAGAATATCTGTTGGGCTTTCTTTGCGTTTCATTACTAACCGTGTTCGCATCTACGTTTATAGAGGGTGGAATCTTTTGGTGTTACGGCCTTGCCACGTTCGGTCGTTTTCTCGGCTCCTTCTCTGAACTCGGTTGGGCGTGGAACCGCGCCCCCAGCGGCAACTATCCTTCGGCAGAATTTACCGAGTCATTTGTTATCTTCCTTTACGGCATTACCAACACCTGGATGGAGCGCTTCGGCGCACATCCTGGAGACCCATTCACCACCAAGGAAGTACAACACATCTCCATCGCCGTCATGTACTGGTTCGCCGGCCTCATTGGTATGGCTATCGAATCCAAGCGCGTTCGTCGCTGGCTCGCTTCAAGTGCAACGGCTGCTCTTCCAAAAGCTAGTCGTTCACAAGAAGCTGTCGCGGAGCCACCGAGCTACATCGCGAGCTTCAATCCCTTCCCCGCACTTTGCATCGGCATTACCGGCGCTGCCATGGCTGCGCATTTCCAAGAGTACTTGTTCCAAGTACAAATTCACCAGCTTTGGGGCAACCTCCTGACCGCGTTTGCCGTTCTCCGCTGCGTCACCTACTTCTTCCTCTGGCTCGGCCCCCCGCGCAGTATCTTGCCTTCTCGCCCACCCACCGAAGCTCTCGCATCCTTCTTCCTCTCGTGTGGCGGCCTTGTCTTCCAGTTCTCCACGGAAGAAGTTACCATTGCCGCTATGCGCCGTGGCCACGACGATATGATGATGTTCCTCAACGTCGCCGTCGCCGTTACCTGCTTCGCGTTCTGCTGGGCTCTCTGCATTGTCGCCTTCAAGGGCTGGCTGAAAAGTCATTCGCAGAGGACTGTGAAGTTCCACAGCTCAGCGTAACTGGGCGCCACGAAGACTCCGCTAGATTTAACGACTATCCTATCTTCGCATACCACGCCAGATGGCACGATTACTTTACGTTCCTCGCAATTTATTGAACATGCGCGATTTTTGCCCAACGACCTCCTCATGTCCCTCCCGCTATCGCAACATTTCCATTCCGTCCGCAGGGCTTCCTTCGCGCTTGATGTCGTTGTGACTGCACCTTGCATTTAACTTAAGTCTTTTCTCGCCGCACGTCATGTGGATGTCTACCGCATTCTGCTCTCCTCCACGCACATTCCCGTATTGTACAGCTCCCTGTTCCCACTGTAGCGCTCCCCCCCGTCCTGACTTGTTTTTTTTTTTGGCCCTGCTGTATTTGTGAATATTCGTAGAGGATTACTGGCTATTCGATTGAAGATGATTGAGCTATAACTGAGTGACGTCCACGGGTTACAGGCGCTCCGTCCTTAGATCTCCGCTCCGGGACCGGGGCAGGCAGGCTCGATGACGATCATCGGAGGCAGTATGCAAATATTATCACGGCATTCCATAGCACACCGACATTGTCCGACGCGAGCGTGAGTCAGTGTGGAAGCCTAACATCGGCTCGCAAAGCGTTCATCCTAATCGTGCCACTTTGATGCATGTTTTCTCAATGCCATACGAATCCTTTCTCGTGATATCCCCCAGAATTCAGATGCGCTGGATCCACCTGCCTTTATCCACAGCGGCTTATCTTGCGGGCGTGATACCCCGGACGAACGTAGGCCGGCTTGATTCCTGACCACGACCTGCTACGAGACCACTGGCATGACGATGGCTGTGAAAAGTGCCTGGCGGCGCGTCCGCCACTTCGTGTGGGGTGAGGAACCGAAGACCAAGGAGGAGCAGCGGCTCCTGCTCAAAATCGACTGGTTCATCCTGTCGTATTGCTGTCTCATGGTGCGTCCGTTCAAACGCCATCTCGTCTTTGCCTTGTTGAACGCGTTCCTGGCAACAGTATTTCACGAACTGTAGGTGATCTGCGTGCATTCACTCTGCAATGGAGAGTTGACAATGGAGGGCAGACTTGGACCGCTCAAATGTGGCGAACGCATACGTGTCTGGGATGGAGGAAGAGCTGCATATGTATGGAAACGAGTATAATGTCCGCCTCGTCTTCCTCTTCTGCGATCACCACTCTTATGCGTGCATGTACCCATACAGAAAATCAACACGCTCTTTACCTGCGGTTACATCGTAGGCATGATCCCGAGTGAGCACCGCCCCGTTCCTTAAACGAAGGAAGACGTACTGAATATGTCACGCGAGGTCTCAGACAACCTCATGTTGCAGGTTGTCTCTCCTAGGATATGGTTGCCAACGATGCAAATCGTGTGGGGAGTCTTCACATTCTGGTACGCGTTATTTGGACAGCATGCAAGTTCTCCAACTCACTACGGGACAGTTCGAGCTCGGTTTCCAATGTGCAACAGGTACGCCATGTCTGACTCTTACATCATGTCTTTTAACTTCCTGATCGCTAGCTGTACGCTATTCGGTTCCTGCAAGGTCTCTCGGAATCTTCGACCTTCGTTGGAACGCACTACATCCTCGGAGCGTAAGCTCTATTCCTCGCCACCCCGCGTGCTCTCACTCACAAAATGCCGTAGATGGTACAAGTCAGGAGAGCTTGGCAAGCGTTCAGGCATATTCACCTGCTCAGGGCTTATCGGCACGCTGTTAGTAATATTGATATCCTTGCTCCTCGTGTATCAGCCACGCTCACACTACTCTAGCTTCTCTGGTATTCTTCAAGCTGCGGTCTATCAGTGCGTCTGATAGTAGTCTGCTATCCCGAGCGTGTTGTTGACTGTCTGCTGCAATTAGGCATCTGAATGGCATCGCTGGTAGGAGCGGCTGGCGCTGGCTGTGAGCACATGTTTATCTACTGGCCGTTCGGTTGAGGCTCATGGCTTTTCCGTCGTAGCTTTATCATTGACGGGGTTATTACGCTACCAATTGCTCTCTATGGATTCCTTGTCTTCCCAGATGTGCCGACGACCACGCGCGCTTTCTACCTTACTGAAGAGGTGAGTGTATCCGCCTAATCATGAGTGTTCAAGCGGCTAAGATTTGAAATAGGAGCGCCTGCTATCTGCTGACCGACTAGAGAACGACGAAGGAAGAGACGTGTCGCACGCGAAGCCATCGTGGAATCTGGTCCGTCGTGTACTTGGACGGTGGAGGTGGTATGGCTGCAGCCTTCTGGTGCGTCTCGCGTAATGCCCCTGACGGCTGATATCTGCTCACGGTGAGATGCTAGTTCTTGATCTCAGGCGAAACCGAGAGTTTCGGCTCGAACAACCTGATGGGGCAGTGGCTCAAGGCTATTGGAGGGTACACCGTCGAGCAAATCGGTATGAATTTCTCGTCAATTGCGAAGATGCACGTTTTACTGACGTCCTACAGACTACTATCCCTCGGGCATGACCGCCTTCGCGATCGCATCGACGCTATTGTGCGCGACATGGACCGACGCGACGCGCTCGCGCGCCCGATGGCCTGTCCTCGTGTACATGTCCATTTCCGTGGTCATCTCCAGTATCTGCATCCTTGTGTGGAGAAGTCCGATCGGACTAAAGTTTTTCGCGTACTGTGAGTATCACTGCATCTCGTCTAAGACTGCTGGTCTCTCACCACGCCGAGATAGACTTGGCCGGCGCCAGCTACGCGGGGCAGGCGACAACGTTCGCATGGGCGAACCAGATATGCGCCGATGACGACCAGGAGCGGGCGATTGTCCTCGCTTCCATGAAGTGCGTCTCAATTAGAGTCTCTGCATCCGACGATACTCACGCTATAGAGCACAGCATGTGGAACAACGTCATCAATGCATGGTGGCCGCTCGTCTTCTACCCCGCAACGGACGCTCCACGGTTCACCAAGGGAATGTGGGCGATGATCGGCACGGCAATCGCCACGCTTCTAGTGACTGCGATAGTGTACTATCTCGAGCAGCGCGAGAAGAGGGTGAAACATCGAAGAGATGATCGCGAGGAGATCGTGGAGACAGACGAAAAGAAGGAGTACGAAGGGAGCTTTCATCAGTAAGGAGAGGGTCGTCTTGTGAACAGTATTCGTATACAAAGGAGATCTATGCGCATGAGGGTATACCCCTGTTTGATAAAATTCCTGATGTACTGGATCACTATTTGTCGGTCTTAGTATGTACAGCGTAAGATAGTAATACGCTCAGAGCACAGAGCTATCCAGGGCGTTTGTGGTACCTCCTGAAGTGACCAGCATGACAGAAGGCAATCGCATAAAATAGCATATCCAAAAGCAGGTATTGAAGGGGTATCCTTCACGAGAGCGAGAACAGGGAACATGTACTGAATGAAGACGCTCAGACGTTCATAATCTGCTGGTATCGGTTAGCACAACGTCTGAAGCCTGTAATTGACAACAACACACCTTCAACTCGCGTGGCTCGCCATTCAGTTCGGTATTGCCGAACTCATCGGGCAGAGGAGGGGCTACGGGGACGGGCGGGATGGATGGGTCAAGTGCCTTGGAGTGCGACGAAGTCTTTTTCGTTGTGTCCTTAGGCGTCTTCGGCGCGACGGGTGCGACGGGCCCGTTCAGCAGAGACGAACGTCGTGAGATCGAGGTCTGCGGCGACTCGGCGGGGACAGCTGGAGGAGGGTTTGCCGGGTTCACCGCCTCAGCAGGTCGCAGAGGGGCTCCCGTGAATGACAGTGCGGAGCTGGGGCCGAACATGGGTGCCGAAGCCGCGTTCACGTCGATAGTCAAGAACGAAGGTGGGGCAGAGGTCAGTTGCCGGTGTTGCGGGTACTGGTTCATCGGGTCGTAGGCAGGAGAGGGAGAGCGCACAGGAAAGGGCTGCTGGGCGGCGTGATGATCGTAGATTGGAGCAACGTTGCGATAAACGGGCTGGGTGCTCTCTGAGGCGGAACTGGGGTTCCCAGGACGGTACGCGCCGGTGGCCTGACGATGGAGGTCGGCGTAGTCGTGCCCGTCGTAGTGAGGGTGTCCCGGTAACTGCGGTACCGCCATGAGCGCATCCTCGTGCGCCTTGGGGATGTCGTAGCCCTGCGATGTGCCATACCCCGTTTTCTGCAGGTCGAAGTTCGGGTAGTAGGCGTGGTTGATGTAGGTTTCAGTTGTGGTGGTCGCCGTACTACGGTTTGTCGGTACGCGGTGCACCGGCCGTGCGCCAGCTGCCGTCTCGACCTTGTTGACGACGTCGTCGTTGGTGTGGGTGAATATGCCCTGGCTACCCTTCTCGATGTCATCGTGCCCGTGGCCGCCGCCGACGAGATCCTCGGTCCTGAACTCCGCTGCCTCATCGTGAAGCTTGTTATGCTGACGGCGCCGGATGGCCCAGGTCGCAATGATCATGAGAACGACGAGGCCAATGATAGACGCGATCGTGATAACGGAGATGGAGAGCGGCTTGTTCTGCATGAAAGACTTCGGAGGTAGGGGTACGCCACTTGATTGAGCAGCAGCCGACGACTCAACTGTTTGGAAGATGGTGGATGCCTGATCTTCATGGCTCCTCGTAGGGGCGGGTGTGTTTTCGGAAGTGGGAGAAGGTGTGGGAGTAGAGGATGTCAAGCTCGAGCTGAATGAACTCGACGATGAAGCCGTAGCGGATGAGGAAGCAGCGGATAGGGACACAGCGGACGAGGACGTAACGGGCGAGGACGTTGTAGAAGGCGAGCTTTGATAACGTTTACCACCCAAGATTGCGCTTGCTTTCCAAATGACTTACCTTGTTTGGCTCGATGAGGTAGTTGACGCTGTGGTGGCCGAACTGCTTGAGCTCGAGGAACTTGTTGATCCAAATATATCTGGAATACCTGGCAATGATAGAGACAGCGTCGGTAAAGCAGGAATGCTGAGACCGAGGAGGCCGCTGTCGCTGCTAGTCGTGCTGTCTCCTCCGAGACCAAGAGGTCCTCCGCCGTCGCCGCTGCAAGCGATTTAATGAGCAAGATAACTTTACTGTATCAAAGAATTAGAAACTCACAGGAGACCCCTTGCTAACGGATGGGAAACTGACAGATGTCATCAGTTCGGCTTAAGCCTCCACAAGTGAATAAGTTACACTTACCGCCGTTGTGCATCCGAGGCATCATGTCCGGGATGTTACTGCGTCCATGCATGCCAAGCACACGATAAACTTGTAGCTAACTGCTGGGGCGATGCTAGTGGACTGTGAGGGTGAAGGAGCGTGAGTTATGACCGGGATGCGGTCAAAGTTGGCAGTTGGCGGTCAAGACTGGCTTTCCTGAAGGCCAGCAGTCCGTGGTGTGCTGTAGAAAAGAAAAAGAAAAATGGACAATTTGAGTGGTTTGTCGTGAGCTAGTGAGGTGTGCTTGGCTTCGCATCACCGAGGGACAAACAGCTTGAGGGTATACATAGCGGCCAACCCATTGTGTCGTTGGTTGGCGAGTGGAGTCGCGTATTCGTTTCTGCTCCACTCCGTTGCCGAGGACGTGAGCGGCGTACTACCGGGTGAACACGAGTGTTTGTTGGCATCGTAACGTTGCGGCAAAACCACGCTAAAGTGATTCGAGGGTACAGATGATGAGGCAAGATAAAATTCATCCGACGGAAGCGATGTTGCGCGGACTGCAGAAGACGGGTCTCGGAGGATGCATCCTGGTGCGTTAGAGACGATGAAGACAGCAAGGACACAACAAAATGATACAAGACAGTAGAATACAACTACAACAATAATTTGAAAGTGTCCAATCCAAGTAAAACCGGAAAGCAAGAAGAAAACTCAGCGACGGTACCCATACGCTCTGTGCTCCATGAGATCCCTAATCGGACCCAACAACCGAGTGAAGGCGTGCGCGTCGAGGACGGCTACTTTGAGCTTCGGCGACGTCGAGTCTTCCCGAACGATTGCGCTCACTGTCGCCGCACGTGGTTCCAACCGGAGAAGAGCCAGTTCTACGAGAAAAATTAGCGATCGCAAGACATACAGATAAACATATGGTCCGACCTCCGAAGTAGTCTCCCTTTCGCAGGTGTGCCACCCGCACATCCTTCTTCTCCCCGTCCTCCGCCTCTATAGTCTTGGTAACGACGGCTTCACCTTCTTCGACGAAGAAAAACGTATCACCCATGTCGCCCTGCCTCACTACCGCCTCGCCATCCTCGTAAATGCTGCTTCCAAGCGCGTCCGCAATCTTGCTGCGATCCTCCGGGCCCAGAGACTTCAGCAGAGGCACAGACGCCAAGAACTGCTCGTACATCGTGCGCCGGCGGTGAGCGGCCTTGAGAATGATCGTCCGGAAGGTTATACGGTCCAGTGACCACAAGGTAGACGGCTCGATGGCAACAACCGAAGCGGCACGAGGGTGGCCATACATGAGAGCTAGCTCGCCAAATGTAGATCCAACGCCACATTCCGCTACCTTCCTGCCGTACTGCGGGTGGTATCCCGGCTGCACAAAAGTCTTCGCCGTTACGCCAGCGGTCTTCTTCTCGCTGAACCAGTCTGGAGGTAGGGGCTCGTCGCGGATGTAGCAGTGAAGCATACCAGACTCCACAACGTAGAACCACTCTCCCACATCGCCCTGCCTGATAACCACCTCGTCTCGTTCGACTTGCGTCTCCCGCATCGCCAAGAGAACACCAGTCTGCTGCTCCTCGTCGAGCTCGCGGAAGAGAAGACTCTTGCCTACAGAGACAAGAATGCGCTTCAATTGCTCTGGGGACTTTTGAAAGACAGGCAGAGGTTCGTCGTGTTCGCTGTCAACCGCAATAGACTCGGCGCTGACGGACGATCGCCGCGCGAGAATGGTCGACATTCCCGGGTGTAGATAGTCGTTATTATCAGGAGAGATGGTGCCATTCGCGAAGGAAGCAAAGGGATTATGATTGTTGGGAGAAGTAGGTGAGATCTCCTCCCCGTTGTTTACGGTGAAAGTTGGCGGACTGATTACGTTGTGCGCGTTGGAGGAACGATCGGGAAGTAGTGCGTTTCCAGGAACGTTGAGTGTCCCGAAAGGACTAGAGACGGAACCAATGTTGGGTATAGGGGCATGTTCTTGGGAATATGATTGTGAGAAGGGGGAGCCTGCCATAGTAGACGAAGTCGGGCTGAGAGGCGTATCGAAGAAGTGGTCCGCAGGAAGATCGCGCACAGGTGTCAAACGGTTGGCAAGCGCATCGCGAGTCCTGGAGCGCTGCTCTTGTAACCTCCGTTGGAACCAGTCGGCGCAGTATTGCAGAGCATCCTTGGGTTGCACGCGATACGCATCTCGAGTGAGGTCTGCAATGAGAGCGTCAAAAGTAGAAGACATGACGGAGTGTGCTGAGCTGGAGCAGACAGACTCCGGGGTTCGAGAATATATTTACACGTCTAGCAACGAGAGTAGGCCGCCGAATAGCAAAGCGTAGATGATGGGGGAAGACACGCGCAATGTCGCGATTGCTCCCACCTGCGTCGGCGCCTGCTGTCCCACGTGACCCTGAGCGCGTTTCCTAGTGCCTTGTACTTTTCCGAGTATTTTCACCACGCTATGGCACTTCAACTGCTGGATGGGGATGGTTGAAGAGATGCAGAGCAGCTGAGACCGCCTGGATCTGCCGTGCTATCGCCAGGCGGACAAGGCGGAGTCAAACGGCGGTTTAGATATTGACAGCCCAGCGGCCTCACTCGTGTCTCTATTCTACCAAACAGAGTTTGACCTTGAGTTATCTCGGGCTCTGAACAAACACGACCTAAGCAAATGTGCACGCAGACTCCAGAGGTATTCTACGACGCTTTCCGGATTTGGCTCCTGGTTGCGTGATGCGCAGCCCCGGCGATTCCACGTATGTAGGATCTGAGCGCCGGCAACTTGGCTATACCGTTTCACGCTCGGGCTTCCACTCACTCACTCTCACTCACTAACTTATCTTTTACTCCTCACCGTCCATCGGCATACACATTCGACACTGCACGATGTCGCTCATGGACCTTCGTGTTGAGTTGCCTGCTCACTCCCAGTCATTCCAAGTTCAGGTCCAGGGTCACTGGACCGTCCGGGAGATCAAGGCAGAAATACAAAGAGCATGTCCCGGCGCGCCGCATGTGGATGGCCAACGAGTCATTTGGAGAGGCCGGATTCTCACAGACGAGGAGAGGGTGGGAGATATATGGAAAGTACGCCCTTTCTTGTGTCTGCCAGCATAACACGAGGCCTAACCTGGTCCCTACGCAGTCTCCGAGCGACGCGAGGGTAGTCCATCTCGCCGTTCGCCCTTCGGCTTGGGCAACCCCTCCAACGGCTTATGTTCCACCCCTTCCTACTACCAACGAAGCCACAGCCCAGTCAACACCTCAGACAGCTGCTCAACGCTTACAAGCCACCCCATCTCCTGTTATCCCGCTTTCCTTCATTGTCGATAAACACGAAACCGCTATTCGCGTTTTGACACACGGTCGCTTGCCGCTCCTTTCTGAGACAATACTCGACAACCGGCAAGCTCGGTCATTTGCGGTCAGTGCTTTGTACGCCCATGGCTGGGCATGGCCCGCTATCTTAGATGAAGGATATCCAGCCCAGTCGGATCCCAATGACGGCGTCAAATACGAGCAG
The DNA here is from genome assembly GCF_000300595.1 of Phanerochaete carnosa HHB-10118-sp. Lineage (NCBI taxonomy): Eukaryota > Fungi > Basidiomycota > Agaricomycetes > Polyporales > Phanerochaetaceae > Phanerochaete > Phanerochaete carnosa. The sequence continues at coordinate 2,231,721 of NW_006767629.1, forward strand.
GTAGTTATTGAGTGAGTATACTGCTTGTGTTGTTATTGAAGCTCAGCATGACCTGACATCGTTCTACACTCACTTATCAGCAATCAGCTCTACCTCCGTTTGGCAACGCCCAATGTCACACCAACTCCAATTCAGCAGCACGCTCTGAAGATTCTGTCCCACACATTTCCCTTACTTTCCATCACTACTCCCGACCCCTCCGCCTACCAAGCTCTACCCCACGCCATGTCTTATGGAACCACCCCGACGACCAATCTCAATCAGTATCTCCAACAGGTCGGCATTCCCCCCTTGCGCCTTGCTCCCAACCAGCCGAATAATCCCAACGATCCTAATAACCCTGTCGTTGCCGAGATACGCGCCATTCCGCTACGTGCCCTCCTCATGCCCCTTGTGATGCTCAGCTTCCGCACGTTCCTCCTTATGTACTTCTTCTCACCCTCAAAGCGACCATTTTTTGGTGTTCTTCTTTCGCTCTGGATTCTCTACGAAACCTGGGGCGCTCTCCGGGTGGTGCTGGGGGATCGGCCAGCGGGTCAGGGTGCAGCACAGGCTCGTGGCGACCCGGCCGCCGCCGACCAGGGTGCCAATGCCCAGCGTGGTCAGGCGGCGGCAGCCCCTGCGGGTTCAGCACAAAGTGACAGGCGCGGACACTTCGACTTTCTCCTGAACCACATGGCAAACTCGGGCTTATCCTCGGAGGACGCGACTCTCGATGCCGCTACCCCCGCGCCGGAGCCTACAGTCGCCCGCAGAGTCAAGTCTTTCGTTTCGTTGATGCTCATGACGCTGCACCCCGCCGTCTGGGATCGCCGCCGTACCGCGCTCCGCAGGAGAGAAGGCCGGCTGAGGACCGAGGCGAACGTGCGCGAGAGCACTCCCGCCGAAGGATCTGGTGAGGAAGATGCGAACCGCGTGCAGGCACGAGCTCAAGTCACGGCGAGGCACGAACGCAGGCCGCAGTGGGTCCAGCGATACGTGGAGCGGGTGCAGGTGACGGAGTGGGCCGATGATTCATAAGATTACTCTTCGCAGAGGTGGACTCTAGCTAAGTATCAGGACTGTACGATACATGATGGACTCAGTTGGATTTCTTGCCGCAAGAGATATGGCATTCATACTATTTGTCTTGGAGTATAGATATAAATATATATTGTGCACACGGTTTACATAAATAAATAGTAGATTGGGCTGAGCGCCACAATGGCAGCGTGTTCCTTGTCAGCATCATTGCAATGATTCAATTTATAGATAGCCTTCCATCTATACAGGATAAGCGGGTGAAAGATGCTCGACCGCGATAGCAGAATCGCGAACGCGTGCATGAACGACGTCGGACCGGTTTGTCTCGATTAGAACTCATGGCGAGGGCGCGATAACTGCGAGCTTTCGCGCTTATAAACCAACGACTAGCTCGTCACCCCCTCCACTGCCACGGTTAACGAATCGGAGACGATACGATGTCTAACAACGCACATATTCTTGCGCACCCCGTCGTCAACGCTCGCCTGTCGAAACTGCGCGAGTTAAGCACTTCATCCAAAGAGTTCCGCGAGGTACACGTCCTAGTAGGGGTTGTGAAGCCTTCAGAGCTGACCGACACGCCAGGGCATCCATGATATCAGCTTGCTGTTAGGATTTGAAGCCAGCAGAGACCTCGAGGAGGAGACATACAAAGGGGTAGGTTATTCGCGCTGCTGTGTATGTGCCGCTAGCTGAATTGTCTTGCAGCACACTCCAGTCGGTCCTTTTACGGGTTCGGTTATCAAGCCCAGAATAGCCCTCACGCCCGTATTGCGTGCTGGTCTGGGGATGACAGATGCGTTGCTAACGTTGTTCCCGTGAGTGCTTCTACATTGTGAACAAGCTGCCATCTTAACACTTCACAGTGCTGCATCTGTCTACCACCTGGGTATCTTCCGCGAGAAAGTATCGTTGCAACCGGTCGAGTGTACGTCTCACTGCCACGCGCGGAGAAACCATGCGCTGATTTCGTTTAGACTACTCTAAACTTCCACCTAATCCCGAGGTTGACCAGGTCTTCCTCCTGGACCCTCTGATTGCGACCGGAGGCACAGCTATCGCTGCGCTTAACATGATCTTGGACTGGGGTGTTCCGGGTGCGTGCCACACTGCATGGACGAAGGACGGTGCTTGATGTTCCTCCAGTGACCAAGATCAAATTGCTCTGCGTGCTTGCATCACAAGACGGACTTGCAAACGTGCAGAAGGATTTCCCTGGCCTGGAGGTGCGAGCTGAATTGCGAACAAATGGATGCACCTCTGACTAAAACTATGCTTATAGATCTGGGCAGCGGCAGTCGATCCGCTACTGACTACAGATGGTCTTATTGCGCCTGGATTGGGCGACACTGTAAGTCCGTCAACCATCTCCTTAACTCCAGATTTTAAACCGAGTTTCTCGTACAAAGGGCGACCGCCTCTACAGTACGTTGAAGCCTTGAGGTTTTGTAGCATTATACCCTCTTGCTTCGCCATACAATTGTACAGTAATGGCCATGGGAATTAGAACTTCGTATGGTGCAATCTCTCTTGGACAGAGTGAGCTTGAGAACATGACCTCGGGTCAATACCGGTCAGTACTCTCGGACCGCTCCCATGCCGGGCATGTGGTGGCTAAAAAAGGCAGTTGCTGACGCACCTCCTGTGTGTAAAACTTCCTCCGCCCGCGTTAGGTGCAGCCATAACGCCATCGTTAGTGCGAAATTGCACAATCGTCGAGGGTTTCCCGCTCGCAAATTTTGCTCTCATAAAATGCCAAGCCATCCTGACGGCCCAGCTTCTTTTCTTCCCCCGCTGTCCAAGACACGATGGCCATAGAAATTCCACTAGATGCTTCGACACCATCGACGGTCTCCGCCACCCTCTCTGTACCGCCATCTCCTGGGCTAAACAGCATTTCCTTCGATGGAATCAAAAACATCTCGAATAGCCCTCTTATTTCTGCTTCTACCACGATAGAGCTGATCGCATCTAGGTCAAGTTCGAGCGTGTTCGTTTACGACCTCGCGGAGCAGGCAGGCTTCGGAACGTACACCAAGGGCTGGACTGGCGGTGACAGCGGTGCGGCCTCTGTCGTCAGCTTGCAGACCCGTGCTGGTGCCGGTTTGAGCTTGGTCGGCAGGCTCTCCCAGGGGTCTAGCAAGGATGCGTCCAAGCCCGCCGTCCTCACGGCCTATACCACTCCGACGGGTTTGGCCGCCATGACACAGTCATTGGCCCACCTTCCCGCACCGACCGCAAACAGCAAGCTCGTCGTCCAGGTCCCAAACGTCACGCCGGTCGGGGAGAGCTTCGCGCTTTCTCCCACCCTCGCACCCTTCATGCCCGCTCTTGCCGTCTTCCCCGAGCAGTTTACGATTCTGCTGTCCTCTACTCCGCAAGAGGCTGTCGATCTCGCGACTCTTGCTTACGAGCTCGCCGATACTCATGTGGTCCACATTTTTGACCATCACAGCTCAACTCGCGAAATTGGACACGCTCTCAATACTGTGGTTCCCTCACAGGCTCGCAAGTCGTCCTTGAAGGGTGGCCTTTCACTCGCGGGATACAACTTTTTCGACTACGCGGGCGACGAAGACGCTGAGGTGGTGATCGTCCTCCTGAATGGTCCTTTGGCTAACGCCGCGAAAGCAATTGCGTCGCGGGTCAGCGGTTTCGGAGTCGTCATCGTACGCGTCCTCCGTCCGTGGGACGAAGAGGGGCTCCGCGGGGTTATCCCTGCATCCGCCAAGCGTATTCACGTCCTCGACGACGTCCCGACGGATCTCACCCAAGGCACCCTATACAGCGACGTCTTCTCCGCGCTCTTCGATCCTGTTAACCGTGGTCCAAGAATCAAGTCGCACCGCTTCACGCCTACCCTCGCGCAGTCCTACGTGGCGATTCCAGCGACGTTCGTTGCGTTCCTTCGTTCCCTCGCGCCTTCCGTGCCGTTGGTCTCCCTGGCCTCTGCCGGGCAAAAGAAGCTGTTGTTCTTCACCAGTCCCGGCTCGACTCTTGCTAGTCTTCCCTTCACCGTCGAACAGACCTTTTTGGCCCTCCCGTCTGTATCGGCCTGCCAGAGTACAGATCACGATGCATTCTCAAAGCCTGGCGGTGTAACCGCAGACAGGATCGTTCTCGGCCAGAAGAAGCCCGAGCAATTCGTTCCAGTGTCCCTACTTCTACCTGTCTCTCCCCAGAGCCAGGGCGAAGCGGACTTCCTGGCAGTCACGGACCACGCTCTGCTCAAGTCGCACCACATCGCCGCGCATGCCAAGCCTGGCGCGCCCCTCCTCATCACCACTTCGTGGACGCCGGCCGAGCTTGGGGCAAACCTGCCGGCGGATGTCGCCTCACTCATCCATGAACGCGGCCTCCGGGTCTACGCCATCGACGCTCAGCAGCTGGCCGAACGGCTCATCGGTGCGGCTGGCCCCGAACGCAACGCCATCGAGAATGTCATTGCCCTCCTTGCATTCTTGAGACTATACCTGGGTAAGGCTGCGACGGAGGAGATTGTCGTGAAGCTTGCTCGTCATTTCATTGGCGAGAGCATATACGGATTTGACCTCTTGAAGGTCAATGCTCATGCGTGGGCCGGTTTGATTGAAATCGAGTTGCCTGGCGCCGTTGAGCCTGCGCAAGCCTCACCGCTCAAGACCTTCGAGTTCAATGCGATTTCGGTCGAAACAGATGACGGCGAGACGGTGGTGAACGGCGCTCGACTCGGCTCCTGGCACGATGCCGCAAAGCACTTACTCTTCCGCTCGGCATTCAAGGCGGTCGACGGTACATTTTCCGACTTCGAGCAGAATCCCGAGCTTCGTCCCGAGATTCCTGAGCGGACTTTCCTCATCACATGCACGGTTAATAGACGGCTCACACCTCCCGATTACGACCGCAACGTCTTCCACCTCGAGTTCGATACGCGTGGCACGGGTCTCAAGTATGCCATTGGCGAAGCTCTTGGAGTCCACGGCTGGAACGACGAGCAGGAGGTCTTGGACTTCTGCAGGTGGTATGACGTTGACCCCAACCGTCTCATCACAATCCCTGTGCCTGGCGCTGACGGCTCGCGCATGCACACGCGTACGGTTTTCCAAGCACTTCAGCAGCAGGTCGACCTGTTTGGCAAGCCGGGCAAGACGTTCTACTCGGACCTAGCTGAGCACGCGACTAGTCAGGCAGACAAGTACGCCTTGCAGTTCATTGGCTCTCCAGAGGGCTCGGCGACGTTCAAGAAGCTGTCGGAGAAAGACACAGTGTCATTCGCGGACATCCTCCGCAGATTTGAGACGGCGCGTCCCGGGATCGAGACTCTTTGCGAGTTCGTCGGTGATATCAAGCCTCGCCACTATAGTATTGCGAGCGCGCAGGCTGTAGTTGGTGACCGTGTTGATCTCCTAGTTGTCGCCGTTGACTGGGTAACTCCAAGTGGTACGTACAATCTACAAGTAAGTCCAGTGATCGTCTATTCACTCCCACTTCTCCTGCTAAAGGTTCACCACGCTACGGCCAATGCACGCGCTATCTCGCGGGTCTCAAGGTCGGCCAGAAGGTCACCGTTTCCATAAAACCTAGTGTCATGAAGGTGAGTTCGATATAATTATAAACTACAGAAATACTTTTGCTCACATCTTTGCTAGCTGCCACCCGACAACATGCAGCCCATCATCATGGCTGGTCTTGGTACCGGTGCTGCACCTTTCCGCGCCTTCCTTCAGTACCGCGCCCTGCTCCAGTCGCAGAACATCCCCGTTGGCCCCACTTACTACTACTTCGGCTCTCGCCATCGCTCGGAGGAGTATCTATACGGCGAGGAGATCGAGGCTTTCATCCTTGGCGGCACGATTACCAAGGCCGGACTCGCATTCTCGCGTGACGGTCGCAAGAAGGTGTACATCCAGCACAAGATGAGGAAAGACTCGACGGTGCTCGCGGAGATGCTTTACAATAAGGAAGGCGTCTTCTATCTCTGTGGACCAACATGGCCGGTTCCGGATGTATACGAGGCGTTGGTCGAGGCCCTCGTCGAGAATGAGGGGATGGCTACCGAGTCAGCGGGTGCGTACCTGGAGGGATTGAAAGAGGAGGAGCGCTATGTCCTTGAGGTTTATTAGATCACTGGTCGGGTCTGTATACATTGCATATCCACGCGCGTTCGCTCCTAATGGCACTTCGTGCGATTCTCGACTCGGCTCTTGCGAACCTTCCGTTCGTTTGTAGATTGCGGAGCCAGATCTATGACATATGCGAGGTATCTGCCATCAAAATGAAAGAACGCGCTCCAAACGACCTTTAAAGTGCTCGTGCACACCTGCAGGCATGCTGAATTCGTACGAGCCCGTACTCTCCTCTACGACCTCTAATACTCGTCTGTCCTTCACCGTACACCCTAGCTATAATTGATGAGGTTGTGTTCCTCTATAAGCGCAATTCTGCTCTTGGCTAGCCTCAGTACTGCCCAACTTTCTCTACCAAACCCTCCATGGCTTCCCCCCAACGCAACATTCGGAGCAAAACCAGGAAACATTTCGGACGATTCTGTTAACCCTCACTGGACGAATATTCTTGGGAGCACGCTCTACTTCTACGAGGAACAACGAAGCGGAAAGCTGCCAGGTACAAACCGCGTCCCGTGGAGGAACGATAGCGCGATAGACGACGGAAGTGATGTGGGACTGGACTTGAGCGGAGGGTACTATGATGCAGGAGGTATGTTTTGGTCTGCATTCGCTGGAAGACGGCTTGATCATCCGACGTAGACTACATCAAGTACACCTTCCCTATGGTACGCAACCACAGGGGACCGTAATGCATACAGTCCACTGAAACTGCCCCCGCTTAGTCCTTCTCTGTGATGTCTATCTGTTGGGGAGCACTAGACTTTGGCAGGGGTAAATGTAGCAAGATTTTTGCGTCTTCTGCCGCCTGTTGAACCCAACTCGCAGGTTATGACCTTGCGAACCAAACCGCGTATCTCGATGATATGCTTAGGTGGAGTCTCGACTGGCTCATGAAGGTATACTTCATCTCATTTTTCCGACACATGCTCTGCTTATTATATATATCGCAGGCTCATCCAACACCCAATACTCTCTACGTGCAGATCGGAGACGCAGACTTGGATAACGCGTATTGGGGTGGCGACCGCGGCATTCCCACACCGAGACCTTCATACGCTATTAACAGCACTAGGTACACGGGCCATTCTCTCTTATAACACGTTTGCTAAGACTCCGCGCAGTCCTGGTACAGACGCAGCAGCGCAAGCCGCAGCAGCCTTCGCTGCATGCTCTGCATTGTATAACAATCAGACACTCTCACAGTCTGCGCCTGCCAGCATAGTGAACACATCCTACGCATTAACACTCCTTCAGCACGCTCAACAGCTCTATGATTTTGCCACGAACTCCTCGATATCACAGGTTACCTACCAGACCTCGGTGCCCTCTGTTGCGGACGCGTACCCATCCTCTGGGTTTTCGGACGAGCTCGCTATTGCTGCTCTTTTCCTCTCACTCGCCAGCAACTCCAGTGACGCTTACTCGCAAGCATGCCAAATCTACGAGAAGCAAGATCTTGCCGGTCATTTGCAGGGCGATGCGGTATTCAACTGGGACGAGAAGTCTCCCGGAGTCGCTGTTCTTGGGGTTCAGATAGCGCGAACATATCCTTTGATTGCGAACGGATCCGATGTTGATTGGACCAGTGATGTGGAGAGCTACTTCGACCGCATTGTGAACGGCACCGGCAGAGCGTTCCTCACGCCAGGTATGATAAACCGCTTCTCTCATTGTCTAATCAATACTTTAATGTACGCAAGGTGGTCTTCTGTATTATCCGGGAGATTCGGACGATGCGACACTCAACCCCGCACTGAACGCTGCCATGCTCCTCATGCGATACGCGGATTCGGGGCTCGCGTCTGACAGCGAAAAGCAGTCCTCTTACCGTCATTTCACCCAGTCGCAAATCGATTATTTTCTGGGCAATAATCCTATGACCAGTAAGTCACATGCGACTTGCTTCCTCAAGTTTCTATTTGCTCACGCGTTGCAGTGCCGTACATAGTCGGTGTTCATCCGAATGCGCCATCAAACCCACATTCTGCGTTGGCCACTGGGGCTTCACCTCAGGACATCGCGAATATTGATACCGTTCCTGAGCACGAAGCTTATGTCCTCTATGGCGGCGCAGTAGGAGGCCCCAATGGTGAAGATCAATTCTGGGATCTACGAGGTGACTGGGTTGAAAGCGAAGTGGGGCTAGACTATGTCGCCCCGGTTGTGACCATTGCTGCGCGTGCTTTGGTCAATGGGACCGGTGACCCTTGGTACACGCAGTTGCAGATCGGATCTTACAACGGGAGACGACCGAAGGGAGAGCCATGCGATGCGGCAGTCACTACAGGCTGTCCCAGCCATAGCTGGAGAGTGGGTAAGATTGTTATGGGCGTGTTGGTTGGAGTGACTGGTCTTGTGATAATGTCTCTGGGTACTGTGTGGATATTACTGGTCTGTAGAAATTGCAACCGCAAGGTATAACGTTGTAATGAATATTTTACTCGTATATTTTGGGTATTACCGCAAACAATACCCGCAAGCTGATAGGATAAAACGAGTGGCGGCTTCGATAATTGATCTTGGATGCTTTCCCAATTTGGCCAAAAGGCGCCGGAGGTGCCCAACTCGTTTCCTCGCTGCCTGTAAGGCAACGTTTTCCGCGTCGCTCGCCGCTTCAGCTTGCACAGATGTCTGACCCACGATTCGCCCTTGATGATCGTTTTCCAGGAGAGTCTGAGGCGGAGTCGTCAAAGTCTCAGGTTTCCCGTCAATGCAGCGACGATGAGGATGAGTACCACTCCGGAGGCAAAGAAGACCACGATGAGAGGGAGCACGAGGAAGAGCGTAGCGAAGAACTCGGCGAGGGGATGTACACGGAAGGCTTCGCAGGTCCATCAGAGAAGGTCGTTAAGCCTTTGACTCCGGAGGACCTCGCCAGATTCAAAGCAGCGCAAGAACGAACTGGTGTCGTCTATATTTCACGGATTCCTCCTGGTATGCGTCCTACGAAGGTTAGGCACCTCATGAGCGCATATGGAGAAGTCGGCAGAGTGTATCTCCAGCCAGAAGGTACGCCACCGCGTTGCTCATATGTGTTCATACGCGGAGCTAACGTAAGATGAATAGATCCCAAGCGGACGTATCTTCGTCGAAAGTTCACTAGCACGAAGAAGGTGCACTTCACAGAAGGCTGGGTAGAGTTCAAAGACAAAAAAGTTGCGCGGTCGGTAGCGGAGATGTTAAATGCCCAATCCATTGGTGGGAAGAAGGGTTCCCGTTGGAGGGACGATGTGTGGACCATGAAGTACTTGCCGAAGTTCAAATGGAGCATGCTCACAGAGCAGATAGGTGAGATCGCTCGTTATGGTATCTTGCCCTCCGAATGCTTCGTTGCTGATGCATTGTGTGCTGTAGCCCATGAAGCTGCCGTACATGCCGCACGGCTCCGCATGGAATTGTCGCAATCCAAGCGCGAGCAGCAGGAATACCTCAGGAACGTCGAGCTTGCTCGTGTTCTTGACAAGCGGGCGGAAAGGAAGAAGAGCAAGGCTGCAGACGGCCCAGTTGAGCGTATGGATGGGGTCGAGAAACCCGCCAAACGAGAGAGAGCAGATGGTGAACGGCCGTTGAAGAAGAGGCGAAAAGAGAAACAGGAAGAAGCTATAGACGAATCAACACAAAAACAGCTTAATAGCGTGCTAGGCAATATCTTCTAGGTCGTGTTTATTTTATTACACTACGATGTATGAAATGTATGTGTATCACTCGTCCGAGGACAAAGGTGCGCGACTAGCGCCTCTCGAAGGGGAAGCGGAGTTTGAAACCGGAATGTAAGCGTCGTGGACCGAAATTGTTGTTCCTCATCGCGAACACCGTTGAGCACAGTCTCGGCGAGAGTGAGAACATCGTTCTCGTCGTTGTGTCGCGATACTAAGAGGTCTGTGCTTCATCATGCTCGCCTTCCATCTCTCGCAGACTCTGATCTGTCCTCCTGCATTCGCTTCATTCTCTTTCCCTCTCAGTTTCGTTCTCTGAACATGTCGTCTTGGTCTGGCTCTGGGTACCCTCCTCCTCGCGGCCGCTCGCGGTCTCGCTCTCCTTACCGCTCAGCATATCCTCCCCCAAGGCCTGAGCCTGGATATCCCCCGCCGGAGTCGTATCGAAGCGAGTGGGAAGCTTACGAGAGGGAGAGGGTTTGGGCGCAGTATGACAGGGAGCGTCCCGGCTATGACTACGGGAGACGTGGGAGGAGTCGTAGCCCGCCGCCACCGGAAGATGGTGCGTATCGTGCTTCTATACACGTAACGTTGTCTGACCATAAATTTGCTGGCGTTGTAGGCCGTAAGCGTCGTCGGTCAGTCTCGCCGTGGGAGCGCGACCGCTATGACCCACGTCCGCGTTATGGCGACGATTACGGTGCGCTTATTGACTTTTTTTCGTACTCTGCGTAACTTAACAGTAGTCTACAGATGCGCATTCAAGGGGATATGGTCATACGTCACCTCATCGAGGGCCGTACCCGCCGCCTCCACCACCGTACAGCTCCTCCCGACGTGCTCCTCCAGATCCTCATACCTTCGATTACCCCGCGACCTTGAAACAGTATGCCGAGTGGTTCCGTTACTACTACCCGCAACAAGCAAGCGAGGAAGATAATGCGGACAAGGCCGCTGAACAGGAGGCGGGTGACGGTTCGAAGCCTCGCAATGGTATTCGCACACGCTGGGAGAAGTACAAGAAGGATTTCGCCGCCCAGCAGGTAAGCCTCGCTCTCATTTGTTCATACTTTCCGCGCACCCATCATGTCACGTATCGCACTTTCTATCGGTTCCACTCGTGCTGCATGTCTCTGTTCGGATAACATATAACTGAAACACTGTTATCATGTAGTTGCAACGGATGTTCGACCATCACCGGAAGTCGCCATGGTTCGCAGAAAAGTATGATCCTTCTCCTGAGTGTCAACAGATGCGCTCGCGGGTACGCAAGAATGGCTGGAAGGGCCGCATGGACGCTTTCCTACTCGAACTTGAGTCCGGGAAGTTCGATCCCGACCTTCAAGAAGCGGAGCAAGAGGCCGAGTCCTCAGCGTCCGCGACGAAGGAGTCTGCTCTTAATGGTGAAGCAGCGCATTCCACTAGTGGCGATGCCCCTGAGGGCTCCGCCGTCCCGGCGTCGATGGAAGAGCAGAAGCCGAATCTTAGTAATGACGACGAGATGCAATTCAACGTTGAGGCGGAAGATCAGGGCGATGACCACGATCCGAGTCGTGCGGATGCCAACGGCAAGCAGCTCGGGGACCCGAAGCGTCAGCTCAATCGGGGAGAAGAAGTATCTATTCCTCCTGAGGGCAACCAAATCATGATTCGAACCATCCCGCCAGATATTGGACGCATGAAACTGGAGGAGGCCAGTCTTTTCACATGTTTCCAACGGACTTAACTGAAAATATGTAACACGTAGTCCATCAGCAATATCTCTGGTTACGTCTATCTGGCTTTGGGTGACCCTATGCAGAAGCGTAACTACTACCGTGCTGGTTGGATCAAGTTCACCGACGATGCGGATATGCCCTCCGTTCTCGCTGAGCTGTCCGAGAAGAAGGTATGTGAATACAAATAGTCTGCATTTATGGATGATGAAATCTCATGTGGCATAGATCGAGGGTTTCAAGCTTCATGTAGCACACATCACTAAACCGTTCACAAGCAGGATTCGTTACGTGCCAGAGGTTGCAAGCAAGCCCGATAGGTTAGCCAAGGATCTCGAAAATGCCAAGGCCCTCGCTGCAACCTTGGAAGCGGAATATGAGACGCTGAGGAAGATGAAGATTGAGAACAAGCTGGAAACCAATGGTGAAGCCACCGACGCGAATGGCACATCGCAGCCGGCAGACGTCTCAATGAATAACGCTGACGGCGAGAGCCAGGATGATGCTGAATCGCAGGAACGGGGTAGCGATGCTGTGGAACGGAGAATTCAGAAACTCATGACAGACATGCGCGAGCAAAATGCGCTTGATTTCGGTGACGAGAAAGCTGTGGAGGCTCGTAGGGTATGTAACTGTTCACTGCAGGGTAAAAGTGGGCTGCTAACGCTCCTCCAGACGGTGATTGCTCTGGACCTGTATCTTGCCTATCTCCGCACAGCGTTCAACGCATGCTACTACTGCGCCGTCGTCACTGATCATGTAGAGGAATTGCAGCGCAAGTGTGTGAAGCATGTGAGGAAGCCGTTGTCCAAGTCTTTGCTTCAGGAGATCAAAGCCGCAGAGGCGCAAAGGGCTGAAAAAGAGCCTAAAGCAGAGGAAGAGTGTATGGATGAGAGAGACAAAGAGAAAGAGAAAGAGAAGGAGTCGGCTGCAAAGGACAAGCCAGAGAGCCGGGACTGGAAACGGAATGGTACGTCTTGTGTGGGTTTTGCTGGAGGTGCCGATGGTTGACTCCGGATGCAGATGAGCGATGGCTTGAATGGCTGGATTCTAAGCTTGCGCTTCTGATTACCCGCAATGGGGTTGATCCGCGAGATTATCTTGGCAAGAGCTACGAAGAGTATGTTCTATTCCTATGAGTCCGCTTGATCACTCATGTCTTGGCTGGCAGAGAGCTCAGCAAGGCTTGCGAGCAACACATCAAGCAAGAAGACGAGGGGAAGTTTAGATGCAAGACTTGTCAGAAGCTGTTCAAAGCTACTTCATTCGTGGAGAAGCATATCGCGAACAAGCATCCAGACCTCGTCAAGCATCTGGAGGACGTGCGTACTACGTTATATTACCCTCTAACTCTGCTCACTCTGCTCATCTCCGTCAACAATAATACAGATACCTTACTATAATAACTTTGCGCTCGATCCGCATCACATTCAGCCGTTCACTCACCCTCCTCAGCCGGTCGGCAATGCCGCTCAAGCACCTCCCCCGCAGGCATTCGGCCTTCAGGGCCCTGCGTTTCCTATGGGCGAGTTTCCAAGACCTGCGCCCTATCACCCTCCCTATCCGGGATACCCGCCTCCTTATCCACCCAACGGCGGATATTGGGATCCCTATGCATATCCGTACATGCCGGCGCCGTATCCACTTCCACGACGCGAAGAGGCGGTCACCGCGAGGCGACTCAGCGACCGACTTGGCGGTTTCGCACCTGGATATGAACAGCCGTCGGAGATACCATCGATTCCCGCGTCCGCTGGCCTTCCTGCCAAGCCGATGGCAGCCGCAGAAGCTGCGACGACGGGTGGAAGGAGGAGCGGTCGCTCTAACAGTATGAACGGCCCTCCGCCTCCGCCGCCGCCAGACGCGAAGGAGGACCCTCGGGCAGCAGCGGGAAAGAAGGTCAGCTATCACGACATGGATCTGGTCGCAGAAGGCGATGTGGAGCTCACGTACTGAGTGAGCTGTGTTGTACTATATCATTATGTTGTTTGGACTGGACTGTCGCGGCTGTGTTCCTAATTTTGTCGCTTTCCCTGGACCGAGACATGAACAGGGCGTGGCTGCTTCGTGACGCATGTCTAGACTGCGTCTGCCTCGTTTACTGATGTGTTCTCCACTCGAGAGTGCTCTATGCTGCGACCGTGTCTGGAGCGGGCTGCGGGGGCCTGATGAATCTTTTGATCACATTGCACAGCGTGAGGCCTGTGTGCTTTCGCCAAAACTAGCGTATGGGGCGCCGGCGTCTGATGGTGCTGGCTTTCCGCTGAGCCGGAACTTTCGCGCACCGTACCGTACGACCTCGAAGGCGGCACATCCGTCAGCCCCCCGCAGCGGCCCCAGAAAACCTGTTGCTTGTCTTCTGCCGTCGCTGAGGCGCGTGTCTTCTTCGCTGGACGACAAAGGCCCCCCTGCCCCGTCCGCTAGTCGTCGCGCTCTCCTATTTCTCCTGCTGGCACAATGACGGGGGCACGACTGCCAGTGGTCAGGATTCCGCCCGTCGCCCCAGGACAGGGAGGGGGAGAAGAGATGCTCGAACAGGATCATGTCCTGGTCGAGCTTCCCTCGTCAAGCAAATTTGGTATTGCATGGCCCGCAGAGCAACGTCCTCAAGTACCCCTTCCTCTGGGAGCTGAACGGCCCGTCGCCCTCAGCTCGTCAGATGGCGAAACTGACGTCTCAGAGGAGGAGACCAGTCCCCTTCCAAAGAGGAACCCTAGACCAGAGGACTTTGGTGGGGACTTCGACTTCGTTACGCCTACCAACCATCTCGAATCAGAGCAAAATCCTATGGATCAGGCAGGTCGCCTTACCGTACCTCGTCGTCTCTCGCGAGCCTTCTCGATGCCCTTGCCTTCTCAGCTCAGCTCATTACGGAATCCCAAACGAACCCCCAGCTCTAATGGCAGTCCATCCCCAGTCGCCAACGACCAAGCGCCAGAACTAGATCACTTTCGTGAGCTCTCGCTTGAGCTCGCAGATTCCGTCCAGATGGTCATACAGACCTTGCTGCAGCTATCTCCGCCTCAGGTCCTCGACCCCGTGAAGGAGCAGTTCTCGGCATGCTCGCTTTCCATTCCCACTCCATCCATATCCGCAATGTTCACGACTATGAAGAATCTCAACTATATGTCTGCGAATATGGCACAGCTTGGTTCCGACCCTCAGCCGAACGAGGTTCCTCCCTCGAAGACTTCTGCCTTATCAATGGTACAGGATGATTTCGACGTGGGCGAGCTGCTCCAAAGCGTCGGGGATGCGCTGAGCGGAGTCGGGGCTCAAGCGGGTGTCGACCTCGTGTTATTTCATAGCGACGTCGCAATGAAGCATGTTGCGGTCAAAGGCGACGAGAACGGTATCTCATACACGTTGGCACATGTACGCTTCATCAGCCTCTGTCATGTGCTATTCTGATCAAGGCGTCGTAGGTCATTCGACAGGTGATAGATACTGCGCAGAAGGGCGACACCATCGAGGTTGGACTACATATTGACTATGTGGATACAGCCGTTGCGCAATCTAATGCAGAGGGTTCGCCAATATCACGCGTCGCGTCTCCCACTGCAGACTTCGATGGTCTCCTCCGCTGCAACTTCCGAATCGCGCATCGACTATCGACGTCCGACATCCTAAAATCGTCAGAAGCCGAATCTCAAGAGTTACAATCATCACATTCCTCTAGGCCCTCTCCCCTCCTCAACACGCTCTTCCTCCGACGCCTTCTCAGACATGTTGGCGCGACGTTGACTGTCGATTCTCAGCCGGTGGCGCCCTCCGCCAATCGGATGTGCGAGGTCACGGTCCATCTCGAACCTGGTGAGCCCACGGCAGTAAACCCCTCAGTGACTGTCACTCTCGAGGACGCCGCAGTCTTGGGGTACCCAGACATGCATATAGCCAACGAGCCAACATTGGAGCAACTCACGAGCTTTGCGGAGACTCTGCGAGGCAAAAGCGTCACACTGTACGCGAGTTCGAGCGGCTCATTTGCCCACCACCTGTCTAGCTATCTCACAGCTTGGGGTATGGACGTCAGTCACATGTCAACTGAACGTGGTGTAGATGGCGAGTACGAGATCGTCGCTGACGTCGCTGATACCGCCGCCCCTGCCGTCTCGGTCATCGACCTTCCCCCTTCAGCTGACACACCGACTGGTGCGCCTTCTGGAACTGGACGCAAGTCTGGTTCCGATTCCGTCTTCGTGCTGATTGACGATGATGTCGCGGTGCTGCGTAATCGTTTGCAGAAGATCAAGGTCGAGCAGGCATACCCCCTGAGCATGAACAGCCGTAGCAAGCGTCCGTCGTTGGCGACTAATCATCGTCCAAGGTCCTCACCGCAGGTCGCCCGTGTCATGGGCATGCTCGGCAACTCTCCGCCACAGCCTCAGGTCGTTATTGTGCACTTCACGAGCTTGGCGAATTTCAAGCTCGTAAAAGATGTGATCCAGACAACTCTCATGCCGACGAAGGAGTCTGGCGCTTCCCGCATCCCAGAAGTTATCGTCATTCCTAAACCCGCTGGACCCCGACGCTTTTTAACCGCATTGCACACTGCGGTAACACGTCCAGTTGTCGATCCCTATTTCGTCCCCACCGCTACTTCTCCTATGAGCCCAGGTCTTCACTCCATCTCCCCGTTTTTTTTCTCTAGTGCTCCGAAGTCACCCAGTGGACGATCCACGGCGAGTGCACGTACGACCTCTGATAGGTCGAACAGGTCACCGAAGGAGTTGGGCGGAGAGTGGACTTTAGGACACGCACCACCGTCCCCCTTGAGTCAGCCGGATAACGTCGAGTACTTCTCGGACGCCGTTGTGAAGCTTGGTCATTCCTCAGCAAGTGGCTTGCTCATCCAGAGCCCCGATGGACAGCCGACAGGTATTTTTTTCCAACCCAAGTCCAGGAACACGGCCTCGCCGCCAAGTCCCACCATGGAACGCGAGAAGGAACAGCAAGGTCGACAGATCCACCCTCCCACGCGGCATCGTGCTTACAGCCGGGTACCTTCAGGAGGCAACAAAACCGATGGAGGGGGTGAGGGCTTGCCGAGCGGTTCAGATCCTACGGTACGACCGAGTTCGCGTCCTCCGCCTGCCTCGTTGGAGATTCCAGATACGTATACGACGACAACGGGGAAGGGTAAGGTTAGACAAGCGTCAGAGACCGTCAGCGAGGATAGCGCTGCCTCTAGTGGGGACCAAGCAGCTGTACCCCCAGCACCAGAGACCTCTACGCCGCAGGGCAGCCGGCAATACCTGACGCGACGACAGAGTCACCAGCTGACCAGTCCCCCGACTTCGCCTCAGACGCGAGCTGCTCCAGGGCCCTCGTCTCGACGGTTGACGCGACGGCCTACCCCTGATTCACACGTGTCGTCACCGACGGGTGCGGCGAAGAAGGCTGTGAAGGGGCCTGCGGACGGTAACATTGTTCCACCTATCAGTGTACTCATTGTCGACGGTGTGTGCAGCTTTTCAATCAACTAAAGTAAATCGAGCTGAACACCCTGCTAGATAACCCCATCAATCAAACCATCTTGACAACGTTCATGAAGAAGAAGAAAATTAAGCACGACGTCGCGAAGAATGGAGAGGAAGCCGTTCAGAAGTGGCGATCCGGTATATTCCACTTGATCTTGGTATGTGCTACTCCCGCGAAGCTCGTGGCTCAGTAATTCACTCACAAGGGCCTGGACTTTCTAGATGGACATCCAGATGCCCGTGATGGACGGAATCCAAGCCACGAAGGAGATCAGGCGTTTGGAAAAGCAAAATGGACAGCCGTTTCCCTCAACACCTCAGTCTGAAGGCCAGCAGACACCCTCGGAGACCTCCACGACGGATTCACGGAACATGTCGACGCCTCCGTACCGGTCTTCTGTGATCATCGTCGCGCTTACGGCATCTTCCCTGCAAGCTGACCGAGTTGCCGCGCTGGCGGCTGGCTGCAACGACTTCCTGACGAAGCCTGTGTCGCTCCAATGGCTCAATAGTAAGATCATTGAATGGGGTTCGATCAAGGCGCTGCAAATGTGGGCGGACATCCGGCCGGAGGTGGTGCGGAGTCTCACGACAGGTCAGACAGCACAGGCGGCGCAGGTCGCACGTCGACTGCATGTTCCGGAAGGCAGATCGTCGACTCCTTCTACAGGAGAGCGGTCACGCGGAACTTCGATGGCTGCTCGGCGAGCTCACGCGGAGAACCTGCAGGCAGCAGGTGCTGAGAAAGCCGCTACCCCGAATACACCGTTGTCAGATGACTCGCCGGGCCTGTCTTCGTTCGACGCGAACAGATCCTCGACTGCAGCCAATCCGATGATGCCACCCATTCCCAGTAAGCATCCTTATCTATTTCTGTCGCTGACATCACTCAATTTTCATCGGCAGGCATGACTGCCAGTGAAGCAGCACTCTCGCTGGCATCCGCGTATCGTCCGCAAGCGTCTGGTGAGTTCAATTGTGATAGGTATCTCAGGGGCCTCCATTGAATCGCTTGTGCTGTAGTTGATGCTGCGCGATCTGCGTCAGACGGCAAGGTATCCAGCAACCTTCCCGCCCCTTCCTCTGAAGCCGCAGGCGCTTCAGAACCGCCATCTGCTAAAGCAGAAGCGCCCCTTTTAGTTGATCCCTCTACTATTCCAGAACCACAGACGGAACCTTCGCCACAGCCAGAAGCTGATGTCGAGGACGACACAGCTGTGCCCGAGGAGTCAGCAGCGCCTCCTCCACAGCCCGAAGCCGAACCCCAATGACGGTACGGGGCGACCTTTGGGATGTTGGCTTGGTTTGCCCTCCCACTCCTCTTTCCCTTGGTCCCAAGGGTCGCCGGGTACTTGCGCAGACTTTTCTAAATGCTCCCTAGGGTTTTATGGGCGGTTGGTAATGATATTATCTGCTACTGTCGCTCTATGCTGCCTCAGTAAGCTCGCGATTGTCTTTTTCTCTTGGGTTTTTTCATCCTTGGTTTTCACGTTGGGTCTGAGTGATGATGTGCGTTATACCCTGATGATTTTACGACTTCTGTATCCATCCCCCATTCACGGTTTCACCTGCGCCTCTCATTGCAATATTGTCCTTCCACCTCTCAATAGCACCCCTCAATAGCATGTTTCTTGCCACCATCTACGCTTTACCATATTATCCTACGCACTAACATAGCGACAGTTGTAGTCATACAGGATGCGGACTTTACTAGCACTCTTCCTAGACACGTATCACATACACGAATGATATAGCCCTACTTGGCGAAATTCGCGACGTCCCACGGTCTGCTAGCGCCGCTCTCGTTCTCGGATGCTTCGCGGGCGACCAGGAGCGAGGTTTGCAGGCGCGTGTCCTGAGATTTTCGGATGGTGCAGGGCCGCACGCCCGCGGTGTGCTCGCGCGGCAGGGATAGCCCCATCAGGAGCGAATCATGGGAGAGGGTGAGACACCATCGCGGAAGCTTTAGGCGTATCGCGGGAATCACTTGGGGCGTGCAGAGGGTGGCGGGGTCTGAGTTGGAACTTTGGAGGGCGCTGCTTGGGAACGAGGGGCTCGAAGAGGCATAGGAGCGGACGTCGGCGACAGAGATGGCCTCAGCAGGGCCTCCCCGAGCGCACATCGCCCTTCGATGCTGAGGATATTAGACAGCAGCCACCGCCGCGCGTGGTACCCAGGGTCCTCCTGACCGGAGTTTGAATGCCGGGGCGCAAGTGCAGGGCAGGCGCTTCCAGCTCAAGCGCGTCTGGGGCCGTCGTCGGGACACGACTTCCGCCTTTGGACAATCAGATGAGCATGCCGGAAAAAGACGCCCAGAGCGGCACTGGGAGGACGTTGCGTCTAGCGCCCGTGTTCGCGAGCGGACTTTCAGGTCGGACTAGAAGAAAGAAAGACGCAGAGCGGTGGAGGCCTTGCTCCCTTCGTCCCTCTCGTTCGTGTCCACGTTTGACCGCCGTCTGTGTGCGCCCGTCGTCCTTCCAACCGACCCGCTTCTCCCAATTCTCGAGGTCATTGGCAGGATGAACGGCCTCCACGAGCAGAACCACAAGCGCACATCTATCAACGAGCTCCTCAACCCCGTCGCGAACGTCCCCGCTTCAGGATCGCTCGATTCATCGTACAGCCCGCCGCAGCTGGGTGTCATGCCGAACCCCTCCTACGTCCATGCGCCACGCGCGCCGACCGCGTCGAGCTACCACTCGGGCATGTCGAGCGCCCCAGGGTCGTCTTTCAGTCTAAGGGCCGCGAGCTGGGACCATGCAAGCACGAACGAAGGCGAGGTCGGCCGTGGCCAGGCAGCCGAGTCGCCCAGCGACTGTCGATACGCCGCTGGCAACTCACACCCTCAGAGTCACCAGGCCCACCCTCATCAGTCCCAGTCCCAGCCACACGCGCCATATCCAGAGCAGTATCAGAGATCCAGGCCCGTGGGCGAACCTGCTAATTACGGCATCGACGTTGCCCACTGGGCGCCCAGCCATCTGCACTACGGCGCTCAGATGCTCACTCCCTTGTACCAAGACGACCGCGCTGGTCAGTGAACCCC
Organism: Phanerochaete carnosa HHB-10118-sp; assembly: GCF_000300595.1. NCBI lineage: Eukaryota > Fungi > Basidiomycota > Agaricomycetes > Polyporales > Phanerochaetaceae > Phanerochaete > Phanerochaete carnosa. Next base: position 2,251,749 of record NW_006767629.1, read on the forward strand.
CCCGTCCGCTGTCCTCCATGTCTTCCTCGCTGACCCTCCAGGGCCCAGCAGCCGCCAACGGCGAGTCTGGCCCAAAGAGTCCGTCTCCCACACATCCACGTGTCTCCCCTTCACTTCCTCATTCTCACCCCGTCCCAGGTTACCCCCACCCGCAGGGTTTTGATCAGCAGGAAATGCACCAACAAGTTTACAATGGTTATCTTCCCATTCTATTTGGACAACCGACAAGTGTGGTTCTAACTTGTTTCTTCAGCATATCAGAAAACTGAAAGGGCTTCCATTCGGCTTGCAGCACGATCCATGCAGCCTCCCCAGCTGGCTCAGCAACACACCGCCAACTCGAGGATGCCTCCCGTCTATATCCCGCAGCACATGAATTCGCACGCAGTCGCCTTTGCTGCTTTTCCGATCATGATGCCCGCCCATCCGCCACCTGCTAAGCGTTCTCTGGAACCGGAGGATGCAGAGGCACCTGCCAAGGCCAAAAAGTCGAGAGGTAAAGGCAAGGCACCCGAGAGTAACGGTAATGGTAGGTAATCGGACGCATATACGCCACTGTCACACTAACTTCTCCTCAGGCATAGCGCGCAGAAACTATCCTAAGAAGCGCAGCGAATCGACACCGCAAAGTAAGGGTTTCCATGATTCACATTCCCGCAAAGTGTAACTGAGTGTGTTGTAGTGGACCTCAAGGAGAAGGAAGCAAATGCCAACTCTGGTCAGTGGCCAACAGGAGCGGACAAGCATGATACTGACTATCTGCAGCCATTCAAGCATCAAACCTCGTCGACGAAAATGGCAACCCTGTAGACCCGGGACACTCACTGCACCCAGAGCTTCAGTTCGCCCGATGCATGTCCAACAGATATCGGTCAGAGGAGTTCCCTCGATGTGTGTCATGCACGCGCCGCTGGGCAGGCGACACCTGTCGTTTCCAGGGCATCCGATTCTTCCTCAAAGATGAGAACCGTAACATTATCGGTATAAGCTTTATCGAAAACCAGAAAGCCGACGGGCCGTCCATGAACTTTCCTGTTAAGTGGAATGCAAAGCTCGACATGTCACATATAACGCGTATCAAAGTACGTCTCTTCGCTTCCAGTCCACGCTACAGTCCTCATCGGCAGCACAGCGAACTGTGGCGCGGGCATTGCTACCTGTTCTCAAGCAAGAGCAAGAACACATCCAGCGACGCGATGTCATAAGGAGAAATAGGGAGAGCGAAGTTCGCGCTACTTGCGGTTCGTGATGTCCGATCCACAGCTTAGACACGTTTGACTGATTGCGTTCGTGTTTGCCATTATCAGACACCTGTATGACGTCGATATTTTCAACCAGCTGGATGTGTCGTCTTTGCGGTCGCGAGGCTTGCGCAGAGTGCTTCCAGCAAGTCAGCGAGCTTACGACGGAGCCCCCAGGTGCTGCTGAAGCGGAGATTGTCGCTTTACAAGCGAAACGAGAGAAGCACGCCCACGTCAACCCATTCTTCCTTTCGTGCACACGGAGGAACGAGCATAGGGCTAGCGACTTTTCACCTATGTCGCGTTTCAGCAAAGAGGAACTCACAGAAGCCATCGCCGAGATGGAAGCCCTCCTGGGCCAAGCTCCCGATGGCGAAATCGTCGCGAAGAGCTCACCTGAAGCATCGAACGGTTCTGCAGGGTCAACAGAGCAGACGGGCGAATCCTCCGCATCGGGCCAAATTTCGAACAGTACATTGTCGTCTTTGAATACGCCTTCGCTTTCACCTGACGCCGATACTGACAAAAAGCCTATCGCTGAGCTTGCATCCGACTCCGCGAAGCCTGCGGAACCGTCTTCCTCTACCAGCGCACCACCACCGCCCGAGGAGGCAGTTTCGCCTCCGTCGATCCCATTCTACGAACCCCGGGTTTTCAGTGATGCTGAGCTTACAGATGAGGTCTTTTCGGAGATGTGGGCGAAGGGCGAGCCGCTGGTGGTCACCGGCCTCCTCCCCAAATTCCGCATATCATGGACGCCCGAGTATTTCACACAGAAGTATGGCACGCAGACTTGCCTCATTCTCGAGTGCCAAACCGACCTAAACAAGCGCGTCTCGGTCGGCGAGTTCTTCTCGTGGTTTGGCAAGTACGAGGGACGGAGAGACTGCTGGAAGCTCAAGGTGCGCTCATATACTTGTTGGGCCTTTGGCATCATCTCTGATGACGTCTAAAACAGGACTGGCCTCCATCTACTGACTTCAAGACGGCATTCCCGGTTCTACACAGCTTCCGTACAAGTGCCCTGTTTCCGTACCTTTGGGTGTTCCCTGATGTTTGATCCTGCTGCCAGGCTTGGCTCTGGTCAGGCTTTTTGGACCGGGCTTGGCGGGCTCGTGGGCTTTGAGGCCCGGCCCGCACATCACTAAGCGTGATATTGGCGGAGATGGGAGATGTCGAGCCTTGTGAAGAGCTGGTTCTATTCGAGAGCTTCCCCAGGG
>NW_006767629.1:2254764-2310564 GCF_000300595.1 Phanerochaete carnosa HHB-10118-sp
GTTCGTGATGTCCGATCCACAGCTTAGACACGTTTGACTGATTGCGTTCGTGTTTGCCATTATCAGACACCTGTATGACGTCGATATTTTCAACCAGCTGGATGTGTCGTCTTTGCGGTCGCGAGGCTTGCGCAGAGTGCTTCCAGCAAGTCAGCGAGCTTACGACGGAGCCCCCAGGTGCTGCTGAAGCGGAGATTGTCGCTTTACAAGCGAAACGAGAGAAGCACGCCCACGTCAACCCATTCTTCCTTTCGTGCACACGGAGGAACGAGCATAGGGCTAGCGACTTTTCACCTATGTCGCGTTTCAGCAAAGAGGAACTCACAGAAGCCATCGCCGAGATGGAAGCCCTCCTGGGCCAAGCTCCCGATGGCGAAATCGTCGCGAAGAGCTCACCTGAAGCATCGAACGGTTCTGCAGGGTCAACAGAGCAGACGGGCGAATCCTCCGCATCGGGCCAAATTTCGAACAGTACATTGTCGTCTTTGAATACGCCTTCGCTTTCACCTGACGCCGATACTGACAAAAAGCCTATCGCTGAGCTTGCATCCGACTCCGCGAAGCCTGCGGAACCGTCTTCCTCTACCAGCGCACCACCACCGCCCGAGGAGGCAGTTTCGCCTCCGTCGATCCCATTCTACGAACCCCGGGTTTTCAGTGATGCTGAGCTTACAGATGAGGTCTTTTCGGAGATGTGGGCGAAGGGCGAGCCGCTGGTGGTCACCGGCCTCCTCCCCAAATTCCGCATATCATGGACGCCCGAGTATTTCACACAGAAGTATGGCACGCAGACTTGCCTCATTCTCGAGTGCCAAACCGACCTAAACAAGCGCGTCTCGGTCGGCGAGTTCTTCTCGTGGTTTGGCAAGTACGAGGGACGGAGAGACTGCTGGAAGCTCAAGGTGCGCTCATATACTTGTTGGGCCTTTGGCATCATCTCTGATGACGTCTAAAACAGGACTGGCCTCCATCTACTGACTTCAAGACGGCATTCCCGGAGTTATACGAAGACTTTGCCAACGGCACTCCAGCACCGAACTACGTCCGTCGCGACGGTGTACTGAACGTTGCTGCACACTTCCCAAACAACACCGTGGCCCCGGACCTCGGTACGTTTACTGCGAGCATTCAAGCTCCCTCTGTCCTCATATTATGTGACGTCGTTACAGGCCCAAAGATGTATAATGCTATGGCCTCTTACGAGTCGGAAGGTAGTAAGGGCTCAACGCGACTTCATCTCGACATGGCCGACGCAGTGAACGTGATGCTCTACGCATCGTCGACGCCCGGAGGTGAGCCGGGCTCCGCCGCGTGGGACCTTTTCAGGGCCGAGGACTCGAGCAAGATCCGCAAATTCTTGAAGCGCAAGTTCAAGGGCCAATTCCAGCACGACCCCATTCATTCCCAGCAGTTCTACCTGGACGCACCACTGCGCAAGGAGCTGTACGAGGAGTTTAGTGTGAAGAGCTATCGCATCTACCAGAAGCCCGGCGAGGCTGTGTTCATCCCCGCGGGTTGTGCGCACCAGGTTCGCCGTTTACGCCCACGTTGTCCAGCTCGGGGTCAACTGACAAGCCATGATCTGTAGGTATGCAACCTTGCCGACTGCATCAAGGTTGCATGTGACTTCATCAGTCCCGATAACATTGACCGGTGCGAGAACCTCACGAAAGAGTTCCGTGAGCAGAACCAGTCCATGGCGTGGAAAGAAGACGTTCTTCAGCTGCGGACGGCTATGTGGTTCGCCTGGCTGTCATGCAGCCGCCAGGAGAAGGAGATGCGCGGCGAGTCGTCGCCCCAGCCGTAATAAATCCCTTGGCTCCCATCTGACGGTGTCGTTGTCATGCTGAATCTCCCCATACAACCATCTACATAAATCAAGGTCCCACATATCATATGCAATCTGCTGTCGTGTCATTCGTATTGGTGTATTATTTTTCTCCGTCATTCTTACTTTCCATAGGGGTAGCCGGCGTAGAAGTGCTTGGGAAGTATGGGCCAGACGGACACGTACGATCGATACAATTATCGAGTAATTCTACATACAAAGCCGAAGAAATACACTCTTCGTAGAGGGATACGTCACACACAAAGGGGCAAGGACGGGTGCACGAGAAGGTACCCTCGGAACCCTGGGCCAGTAAGGAGACACTAGCTCGCGTTCGGCAACTGGCGGGGAAGATCGAAGCTCCACCATCCCGTGTTACCCTTCGTCGAGTCCTGATCAGAAGCTGGCGGGGGCCAAGTTGTGCCATGGACGATCGTTACCATTGCCGCTCCCAGACACGAAAGCGCGAGTAAAATGGCTCAGCAGGGCTGCGAGCACGAGTCTACCAGCCCCATTGCAGAGACTGGCTTGACGTTGCCGGCGTCGCCGCCACATCCCCCGACTTGCCCCATTGTCTATACACCTGTCACCGTCGCCGATGGTGAAGCCGCTTATATGTCCGGCTCTCGGTATATTCGTACCTCTCACAACCGATCCCATGTTTATTTGCGTAACTCCGCAGATGTTCTGCACAGAACCCTTGAGTGCAAGATCGTCTCGCTCGCTCTTCCTAGGACCTGGGGCAGCACCATACATGCGCGCCTACCGTCCACGTCCAGCATTTGGCTGGTGCTGTAGGAGGAAAAGTCAAATGTAGCTCACTGTTCGTAAGAAAGTTGATTACTTACAAGTAACTCGCATTTCTGACAGGCATCACCTACGATATAGATTCAGGTAAACGTCACAAAGTCAGGTATAGCCTTGGACCCTCCGGGCCACGCCTTGATCCGGCTCCAGGAGTAAATCTCAGAGAGGAGCTCCTCCGTGAGACCGCTAGTTCCGCCACTAACACTGAGATACTGCAACAGCGGCCTTCCGTGTCAATAGAGCACATCAGATCAGACGGAGACCTGCCTTGTGCGCCTCGTTGACGACTAGAACCTCACCAGAGTCTACTCTGGCGCGCAGGAAAAGCCTCGAGACGATCTCACGGTAGTCACAGATTGACCCTGGGTCGAGGTAGATGATGAGGTGGAAAGGCGGAGAGAACGACGATAATGAGCTGATCGATATGCCATCTCGAGAGAAAGGCTTTTCCAGGGAAACAGAATGCTCATGCGCTATTTCAAGGCGATCTGCTGGTGTTTCGGAGGAGGGCGTACTCTTCTTCTAGGCAAAGCATGAAGCTGACAAAGGTGTAGCGTTCACTTAGTGGTGCGTGTGACATCGCCATGGTCAACAAAATCCTCGACGAACAGCGTTTCTACCTATCCGAGTCTCAGTACATTATCTGAAGAAAGAAGATTTTTTATTTGCAATTTACAGCTACTAACAAAACGATAGACCGCAAACTGTTCGCCGTAGCTTTGTTTACTTTTGGAGCGGAACAAACAAAGAATCGAGATTCTGTCCCAAAAAAACGGCAGCGAACGTGTTCCCTCATCCCAAGTTGTATCCGCTCATTTTTGTGCTCCAACATCTGGCTTTCGACTCGTTTACAATGCCTGAAGTTCGAGAGAAAGGCGGCAACTCCATTAGGTTCCCACGCCATTGAGCCCGGTGTCACAAGGTTTCAAAGTGGCCTATCGTTTTGCAACTGGCTGTAACAGTTTGCGGTCTATCGTTTTGTTAGTAGCTGTAACGACCTCCGCCACGTAATCTAGATTGTCTGCCGGTTCAGAGGTCAGGCAATCTGCTTCAAGTAGCTTAAAGCTCTGAGTGGCTGCTTATCCCGATCTTCTGGGCTAGATAGTTCCAGAGTAGAGTAAATTTCGGAGAAAGCGAAAACACGCACGAGTCTGACATCATTCAAGGCCAGCCCCGGCCCGCGCCCTGTCCTCAGGCCCTCCCACCAATTGTCATGGGTCCTCCCGCGCTGCGTCTTACACCCGCAGTCCGGTGTCCAAACAGCCTGCCGGGAATAACTTTGATCTTGACCGAGTTTCTTGCTGTGCACAGTTACAGCGTGCGTCCCACTCATGTCTCTCTTCCAAGTCCCTGGCTGGTCGGTGCCAGCAACTCCCGTACCATCAGGTTCAAACTCCAAGAAGCGCAAGCGTCCTGCAAAGGAACCCGAGTCCGACGCAAAAACTCACGCCGCTACTGTCAATATAGATAAGCTTGTCGCAAAGCTTGGCGAGGGTGAGGGTCTACAAGCCAAGAAGAAGGCTAGGAAGGACAAGGGGAAGGGAAAAATACACGACCTTTCTGCTGCGAAGCGCGAACCAAAGCAGATCCATAGCTCGCAGAGAACCAAAGAGCCTAAGGACGGGAGCAGGCCCGCACCCCCATTGGCAAGCGGGTCGAAAAAGAACAAGAACAAGAATAAGAAGTTGCAGCAGCAGGAGACAAAAACTTCCAACTCTGTTTCGCCACCAAAGCCCGCTGCGCAGAAAGGCAAGAATGCGAGTCCTGGGCAGGGGCTTACCGCTCTTCAAGCGAATATGAAGCACAGTCTTGACGGCGCACGCTTCAGGTGTGTCTATGTCTACACGCTTATTCTTCTTCTTTGCTACTAACGGCCTCTCAGATGGATAAACGAGACGCTGTATAAGTCTGACAGTGACCACGCTCGGCAGATGATGCGCGAGAATCCCTCTGTATTCTCCGAGGTGTGTCTCTTTGGACATCTGCACGCCCCTCTAACTATCTCATAGTATCATACGGGCTTCCGTCATCAAGTCCAGTCCTGGCCCGTGAACCCCGTAGCACACTACATCTCTGCACTCTCGAAACATCCTGCAAAGACAGTCGTTGCAGACCTCGGCTGTGGCGACGCCACACTTGCCAAAGCACTCGTGCCGAACGGCTTTACCGTCCTGTCCTTTGATCTTGTATCTGACAAAGATTATGTCGTCGAGACGGACATCTGTACACGGATACCCCTACCAGGATCGGATACCGACGGAGCACAGATCGTCGACGTCGTTGTGTGCGCACTAAGCCTGATGAGCGTGAATTGGGTCGGTTGCATCAGAGAGGCATGGAGGATACTCAAAACGGAGTACGTCTGTCACCGTAGCCCGCGGGCTGTCTTCGTACTGAATAATGATCCTTGCACCTGTAGAGGCGAACTCAAAATTGCCGAAGTTGCAAGTCGGTTTACCGAAGTGGAAGCGTTCATCTCGCTTGTATCGTCTGTCGGTTTCCGTCTGAAGTCGAAGGTCTGTCTAAAACTGCGCGATGGTGGCTATGACAAGGCTGACTCGCGGCGTTTAGGACGACAGTAACACTCATTTCACATTATTCGAATTTGCCAAGGCAGATCGGAAGCCGAAAAGCGAGAAAGAGTGGAGCAAGCTCACAGAGCGCGGGAGCATTCTAAAGCCTTGCGAATACAAGCGGCGATAACGATCCAGATTAAATGAAAAAATGAGCTGCTTTGGCACTGCTGTTACATTGGATACGATTTATGCTTGACCCTGTTCTCACGCCCTAGGAGGGACCGCAATGGTACGGCCCTCCTTTGAACTCTGGAGCGCAAGTTCAATCAGTTCAATGACTTCGGCCGACTGCTCAAACGTCACAGCTTGAGGAGCCTTCTCCCGGATCGCCCTTGCAACATCGCGGAAGAGACCAGCGTAGTCGCCCTTATGTTTTGACGGCCAGCTGCAGCAGAACATGTCAGGCGGTCGCTCATATATACTGGGATGAGAGACTCACATCGACCGCACGACCTCATCTCCCTTCTGGTTCTCCAGGGTACCGTACAGCTCCTCCGGCTCCTGGCCGTAGGTCGCCGAGGTGAAGATGTCGGACGGCGCGCTGATGACGTTAAGCTGGTCCTCCTGCACGTCGACGCCGTACTTGGTGTACGTGCCCTGCGTGCCGCGGACGATGTACCGCACCTGCGGAGACTTGACGGAGAGGAGCGCGCCGCGGAGGGTGACGGTGAAAGAAGTCGGCTTCACTGGGGCGTCAGCGGGCGAACTGAGAGGCGGGTAGCGGAGGGTGACAGTGAACTGCAGCCATGTAAGCAAAAAGTGAGTGAAACACGGCGTTGGAGAGACGTACAGTGTCGTCGACGTCCGGGTGCCCGATTCCCCTGATGTTCTCGACCCTCGCGGTGACCGTCTGCGGCCGTCCGAAGAGGACGAGAGCCTGGTCGATGATGTGGGCCGCGAGGTCGTACGTGAGCCCGTTCGCAGGCAGGGGCTCGTCCTTCCACGTGCCCTTGAGGGTGGTGCGGTACCGGTCGAAACGCGACTCGAACTCCCAGAGCGTGCCGAGCGAGTTTGGATCGCTCGGCGGCAGCGCGAGCAGGGTCTTGAGCGCGAGGAAGTCCGAGTCCCAGCGTCGGTTCTGGTATGGGTACAGCACGAGGCCTTTAGACTTCGCGAGCGCGTCGAGCTCCTTCGCCTGTGCAGAGGTCGCAGTCACTGGCTTGTCAACAAGCACTATCGAGACCGTTCAGTATATGCTAAGGAGGTGGGGTATGGACAGACGTACCATGTTTGCCCGCCTCGAGCGTCCGCTTCGCAAACTCGTAGTGCGTCTCACTGGGAGTGCCAATGATAACGAGCTCGACTTCAGGGTCAGCTAGGACCTGGTCGAGGGTGTTGTGGATCGTGACACCCTTGGCAGCGTCGGGGCCGAAGCGAGCCTGCAGCTTGCCACCAGGCCCTGCGGGCTTGCGCTCGAGGACAGCGTGCAACTTGAAGAGCTCCGGAAGTGCGAGCACGAAGGGGACGTGGAACGTTAGGCCAGAGAGACCAACGCCCAGGACGGCAGTCTTGATTGGTCCGCTCATGTCTATGTATGACAACTTCGTGAGCACAAGTGTCCAGAAGATGGGCGATGCTTGGATGCTCACCGGTGGATGAAACAAGCAAGACTGGGCAGCAGAAGACCGAGAATGACAAAACTCTCAGCAAGGGTCATCTTATATAGTCTGCGAGGTATGGCGGCCCGGACCCTCAGGTGGTGAAAACATCGATCGCTCATTGGACACGCAGGAATTTGCGTCAGAGATGTCCATTCAACGCGACGACGCGACAATGACGCCAACTCATCTATCGCGAATCCGAGGCACCAACTCACAGAAAACTTGCAACCATTTGACGCGGCGCAGGTGGAGGTGGTGGATCGAGTCAAGACGCGCGATCGCCTCCGCGCGCCGGACACCAGCGACATTATGCATCTCCCATTCTAACAGCCACCTCCAGTTCGTTCCCCTCTCACGCGCATGATAGCACCAACGGTGACTGCTCACAAGGTCACCAGTGGGCTCAGCAATGCAATAGCTGCGAACGGAAATAGGCATCGATAGTAGTACGGATTCCGATGAAAATAGCGGAAGAGTAGAAGGATGTGCATGTGCTACAACGGTGTTGGCATAATCTACAGGCCAGGGCCACTAAAATTGCTACGTATATTATGGAGATACGGAAATAAGTCATGGGCACAGTCGTGGAGAAGTTCGTGAGGTATCCTGAGTGTATGATCTAAGGTGGGGAGGTTCACCGGTCTTTGCGAGACTCATCTGAGTTGGGAGCGGGAGCGGTCTGAGACGGGATGGTTTCGAGGGGGAGCTCGACGTTGCTAATGCTAGGTGATAGACCCTTGCCCGAGAGCGACGGAGAGCCCGCGACAGTTGAAAGTTCATCATCGCTCTGGGGACCGAGGGTAGGGCTTGACCGCTCCGAGCGCGACGTTGCCTCTGCAAGCTCCTTCCGCAGGGCCTCTAATTCCTTCTCGAACCTATGATGGATCGGTTAGCGCACGCAAACACTCCATAAGGTAGCTACATACTTCCTCCCAAAGACTTCGATGTAGAAACCTCCACCGTTCCATACACTGACAGCAAAGATGAAGAGGATGAGGGCACCGCTCCAGAACGGACTATCATAGAGCAAGAACAGAGCGGGAATCTCCGTCAGGACGGCGTATCCTAGTATGGCGATCAGGCGTGTCCGGAGGGTGCTGAGGAGCCGGTGAACGTACCAAGCTGACCCAGCATGAAGAACGGCTCGCGATACTGGGGAGGTATTGCCGACAAAACGCGTCCGATCACGCCGCGTTTATCATTCAGGAGGAACGAGAACGACGTTGTACGTTGCCCCGACTCGATCTTCTTGCGGCGATCAATGAGAACGAACTACATCACACGATGTCAAGTCAAATACATGTCAATGGTGCCTTGGTCTCACCTTCCAGTAGAGTAGTTGCCAGATGAGGTCTGGAAGACCCGTCAGCACGCAGATTTTGACACACGTACGGAACTTACAGATGATAGAGCTCAACAGAAGAGCGCGGAACGGCTGCATATGGGGGAGCTCTTTAAGTGCCGGGAAGCGTGTCGCAGCATCGGGATAATAATGACTGGTACAATTAGCAACTGACGTAGCACAAGGACGCGAGAACATACCGAATAACAGTGAAAGTCAAAGGCGGGTAGATGTGGATGAATAACGAGGTGACCTTATCCATGTCATGGAAGACGAGGCTATTTCTCCACGTGATAACTGCGCTCGCAAGCGACCCATGCGAAAGACAGTAACACGCAAGGAATAAAGCAGGGCTGGACGGCAAAATCCACAGATATAGCAGGTTGAGGATATTGCAGTAGTAGCAGAGATCGAAGAGGAAATAGTGCCAGGCACGCTTCTTGTAATAGACCGCGCGGATTGGGAGGAGGATGGCGGTACCAATGGTATACGCGATGTGAATATATCTAAGGATATCTCAACACCGGCAAGCATAAAATCAAGCAAATAACGCACTGAGGGTAACTGCCGAACATGAGCGCTGTCGCGAGGAGAGACATGACGCCGAGGAAGAAAGAGATTTTCTCGCGGGTACGAACAATCTTTGCAGATTGCCAAGAAGCGGTCAACGAGGTCATCCTATGAGACACCTGGAAAATCCTATGCTTCAGCGACAGGCATACAGTGAGATGACGCATAGACGCGCCTTGAGCTTGAACTTTTGCATCTCGCGTTCCAGGTTGTCTGTGAGGACCTCTCCAGATTGTGACTTCATTTGCTTGAGCAGATCCTTGCGGAGACCCTGAAGTGCTTGATCAGCCTTCATCTTCAGGCGATCGCTCTGCTTTGCGAGGTTGCGTTGTAAAAGATCAAGACGCGAGTCGAAAAAGGTCTCCATGGTGTCTGTGGAGAGTGAGTACACGACTGGCGGGTAGGACTAAGAAGAACACACACCTAGCAGAGTAAAGCCGCTCGCAAAATCGGACAATTCGTCCTTGACAAAACGTTCGAAGGGAATCGAAAAGTAGCCAGAGCCGTGGTTGGCGCCGCCGTTGGGAGTGCTAGACTCTGTTCTCGGCAGTGGCGACTGGGAGGCGCGCTCCTCTGTCGCAGTCGACATTGTGCGTGGTTTTTGTTCGTTGCAAGACAAAGAGAGAGATAATGAGAAAGAAGAGATGGAGACAGCGCGTTAAGAACGCGACTTCCTCGAGACTGTGGCCAGCAGAGCGTGAGTGCGGAGACGTCCGTGTTCGACATCTGATTCTGTAGTGACGCATCTGCTTATGTAATCTGGCGTGGCGCGCGTTCTCCTACTGCGGACACCGACGCGAGGGCGAGAGCACCCTATCTTCTCGATGTTCGCTGGTCATGCAGCGATTATAAGAGGCCGTGATGGTCCCGCACATACGCAAGAAAAGAGCGGCCGGCGGCTTGGTGTTGAAGAAGTTGCTTTCCCAGGCCGTAACGGTTCTCCCTGCGGCATGTCCCATGTATGCCCACGGGACACTGACTCTGAGAGTGCACACATGAGGCCGCAATGCGAATCGGGTACGAGAACTTGATCAGGCTACTGTGAAAGACTTCCAGACGCCACATATGCGCACTGGGCTCGGAGCGTGCATCTGTCACTGGTGTGCTGGCGAGCTGCCGGTGTAGCCACGACACGGAGGGGCTACCCCGGCTTGCTTATCTGATAAGTCCAGAGCCAGGTCACGTGAGGCAGATTTCAAACTCCGAGACGCTTGGTGAGATGATGAGTGCGGCACTCCGCGCACACTCTGCCCACGAACGACCACCACGCTGGACACCATGTTTCGCGCTGCTCTCTCAAAATCTGTGCTCAATGCTGCTCCCCGCGCAAGCCGGGTCACGCTTCGCCCTGTTCTCGCCCGCGGGTACCATGAGAAAGTGATCTCGCACTACGAACAGCCTAGAAACGTGAGCGCCGCGCAGTCTGGCCAGGCCGAGAACATAGTTATCTGATATCCACTGCCTTATGTTCCCCAGGTCGGCTCTCTCCCAAAGAACGCTCCTGATGTCGGGACCGGTCTTGTCGGCGCACCTGCGTGAGTGTCCAGACCTTGCCCCTGTGCCGTCGCTGACACTCTCGGACAGTTGCGGAGACGTCATGAAGCTCCAAATTCGCGTGGACGAGAGCGGAATCATCCAGGATGTCAAGTTCAAGACCTTTGGTTGCGGCAGCGCCATCGCTTCCAGCTCGTACATGACCGAGCGGGTAAAGGGTCTGTCGCTGGAAGACGCTGAGAAGATCAAAAACACGGAAATCGCGAAGGAGCTTTGCTTGCCGCCAGTCAAACTCCACTGCTCAAGTACGTTGCTTCATACCCTACTTCGCTGCAACTCTGGACTCACTCTGCTTATAAGTGCTTGCTGAGGACGCCATCCGATCAGCAATCAAGGATTATCGCACAAAGCGCAGCCAGCTGTCGAACCCGAAGCAGTCTGGATTCATTGACGTTACGCAGAGCTCTGCAACGGCAACTGCGCACCCATCATCTGCTTGATTCTTCTTCGTTTTCCTCTTTTCTTTTCCTTGCATTTTGCTATCCTATGTCATTTCACCTAGTCATCCTGTAACATTAGGTTATCTGTGTCTCGCACGCATCGCATTAAAAGAGATATCAAAGTTTACATGCGTACATCCCTCGTGTGCAGTGTCTAGGAAGTAGCGAGCCGAATATCGGTTTCAGGTGCTCTTCTGGTCGCCCTTCTGACCAACAAATGAGAACGTGCCTCCTGCGAACCACCTGTCGTTCGCCTCCTTCACGCGTGCGGCGGCAGCAGATTTGTTCGTAAGCTCGAAGCCTTGCACCGGTGTGACGGTCAGCGATGTCGCAGTGCCTGATGTCTGCGTGCCGCCGGCCTGCGCGGCCCTCGTGAGTGCGGCCGTCCGCAGCTTGTTCGCCTTGGAGAGTTTCGCTGGAGCACCATCGTCAGTCTCCACAGAGTCCGGCAAGCATGTTTACACGAGAACTTACCGCGGCTCTTCGCCTCACCGACGCCTGCCCTCACCTTGCCTGAGCCGATCATGCCCAGGCCCTTTGTCTGGTCGAACGCGCCGACCTCTTCTTCCGCCTCGCCGAACGCCATGCGGTTCTGCAGCTTGCGAAGCTCGGTCTGCGCGTACGCCTCTTTCGCTTTGCGAGCCCTGTCCTCCGGGCCGAAGGTCAGTGCTGACGGAAAGGTCCATTAGGTAGTGACACGCACCGCTTTCCTCCACGACGCTTCTTGGGACCGTCGTTCGGAATCGCCAGCGCCTTTACGATCTTACTCGGAGGAGGAGCAGCCAGGCGGTCGACATGCTTCTCAATTTTCTCCCGCAGATCCTGCCCGTAGCTGCCTGCATCGAAGATCAGCCTCAAGAGCGGGATAGGACTCGTGAAAAACGTACCGTCCCGCCGTTGGCGTTCCAGATCCATGCGTGCCGCGAGTGCACACTTCGCGCCGACTGTACGCTGAACCTTGAGCTGGTACTCTGAGGGTGTGGTCTGCAGGATTTCCGATTGGAAGATGAATCCGGTGTGACGGCGCTGAGTGGCAGTGGAGAAACCGGCTGTGATCTTCTTCTGAGCACCTAACAGCTGTACGAGGGTCAGGTTAGGATAGTATGCATACACGAATAGAAAACTTACGTGGACGTTGCAGGCCGGCATCTTAGCGAGACCATTCAGACCACCGGCGACACCAAGTAACTTCGCAGCTGTAGTTGTACCGACAATAGCTGACAGGTTGGGTGCAAGAATATTCATTCGCGAGCTCACGTACATGAAAATCTGCAAATATATATTATTAGCACTCTGGCTTCTTCTTACACGCCGAGAACGCAACACACCTTTTTCCGAACCTCCTCCAAGTTGTCGGCAAGATCGCAGGCGCGTTGAACAGCCTCCCACTCAGCTTCTGAGAGGGGCTGACCGGTGGTAGTGGTAGCAGTGATCATGACAGACATGACAATTGCTGCGGGAAGAATGGTATTGAGGTTGACTTTGGTGGGATCCTGTGGACAGAAGTCAATCGGCCGAAGGGTATGAGGAGAAGAATAGGGGATTCACCTCCGAATTACCAAGTGCGCGCACAGTACGAATGTACATTGGCGGCTCTTGGACCAATTGCTCCAGTTCGGGGAACTTTGATGCGTAATGGTCTCTAATGAACTGAGACAGGTGTCAAGGACATATAAGAGCTAATGGGCTAGTCGGTGCGCACCTTGTGTACAACCATGATCTCATTGTCAACATCTACTGATAGGTTGTTCGCCTGCACGATAACATTATACTCCGGATTCGAGTGGGTCGGAAGTGCCATCTGCTCCGGCGTGCTAGGGTTTGCCTGGTACTTGTCGATTTCCTAGGAGCAAGGTCAGGCTAGGAAGGTTAACGAATTAAGGGCGGACACACCTTCAAGATGTCATTCATGCGCTTGCTACCATACACCTTGGCAATCTTTCGCACGTCTTCCACTGCTCCGAGTTCCATGCGTTGTACTTCCTCAGCATCCAGTTCCTCAGCAGGCTTCATACCGCCCTCCAGCACCAAGCTTCCAACGGCCTTTTGCGCATCTTGCCCGCCATCTTCCCCCTCGCCCTCCGACATGACCTCATCCTCGTCCCCGACCTCCGCAGGTGCCTTCCGCTTGAGACCACTGCTTGACCCGGCCTGAGGCTGCTGCTCTTGTTCTTGTTCGTCTTCCCTATACTCTTCCTCGCCCTCTGAGAGCCCTTCAAGGTCTGCCAAGAGCTCGTCTGCGAGCGCGCTCATGTCTACGAGGCTGCTTTGAGGGGAGACTGTCGGCGTGGACGGGTGGAATGCTATGGCTGAGGTCGAAGCAGGTCGAAGGCACAAGCGCCCTGATGCAAGTGAGTCACGTGCGTCGCAGAGTGATCGGATCGGACCTTCCCCGGACGGGAGGTGAGCTCAAAGCAGCACTGAGAATTACGCCCTCAATTTCCTGTCCTTTCTCCTAGCCTTTGACGTGTCCTAGCTCATCGACTCTAGAGCAGCAGACACACAGCCAGATACTAACATGCTGCGCAAGACACTCCTGCACCGCTCGCTCCAGCAGAGTGTGCGCCATTCACGCCGTTCCTACCATGCCTCTGTCCTGCCGTCCCTCATCTCCACCTCGTCGCCAGAGTTCGTGGCAAAGTCAGAGGCAATGAATACCGTGGTGGCAGATTTCGAAGCAAAGGTTGCCGCAGCGAGATTGGGCGGCGGCCAGAAGGCGGCTGAGCGGATGAGGAGCAAGGGGAAGAAGCTTCCCCGCGAAAGGTCGGTTCCCCGCATCTGAAGTGCAGACGCGACCTAATGCTGCATATGACATGAAAACAGGATAGCATTACTGCTTGACCCACATACTCCTTTCCTTGAATTGTCACAGCTTGCTGCACACGATGTCTACTCGGACAATGTGCCAGGTGCAGGTATAATCACGGGCATTGGGAGAATATCCGGTCGCGAATGTGTGGTTGTCGCGAACGATGCGACTGTCAAGGGTGGCTCGTACTACCCCCTCACTGTTAGTGACAACACTTCAGTTCCTGTCTTGTGACGTGGCTCATTGAATTAGGTCAATAGGTCAAGAAACATATCCGTGCACAAGAGGTTGCTCGCGAGCATGGCCTACCATGTGTATATGTCGGTATGCGCATGTTGTTATTTTGTTGGTACACTGACCTCACGAATTCGTAGTCGAGTCTGGCGGTGCCGCGCTTCCCCACCAGGCCAATGTAGGCACTCTGAGCTTATTACCGTGGATGCGTACCCTGAAGCGCTGCCTCTTCTAGGTGTTCCCGGACAAAGAACACTTTGGTCGCATCTTCTACAATATGGCAAGTGTCATCCTGAACGGACGTTTGACGTAGTTTTCACAATCAAACCCCCTAGGCGCAAATGTCGGCTCTTGGCATACCACAAGTCGCCATTGTACATGGTATCTCCGTCGCAGGAGGTGCCTACGTACCAGCAATGGCAGACGAGAACATTATTGTTCGAGAGCAAGGACGAATTTTCCTGGCGGGACCTCCTCTGGTAAAGGCCGCAACCGGCGAAGAGGTAGACGAGGAAACCCTCGGAGGAGGTATGATGCACTCGTCCGAGTCCGGAGTGACAGATCACCTCGCCCGTGATGACGAGCACGCTATTGCTATTGCTCGCGGGATTGTCAGCGACCTCGGCTCTGCTGGCGGACGGATGCTGCCGGTGAGATTGACGGATTTGCGGACCAATGCTTCATACTAATCGCTGTGCAGCCACCACAACCAGCAGAAGACCCTATATATCCCGCGCATGAACTACATGGGATCGTAGGCACTGACCTCCGACAAGCATTTGACATGCGCGACGTCATCGCACGAATCGTCGATGGCAGCCGTTTCCGTGAGTTCAAGAAGGAGTACGGTACTTCGATCGTCACCGTGAGTCTATTGCTTTCGTTAGATGCATCTTGTCTTCACAAGCGGCCGGCTAGGGTTTTGCCAACGTCCACGGCTATCCAGTCGGTATCGTGGCGAATAACGGCATCCTCTTCTCCCAGTCTGCTTTGAAAGCCACCCACTTCATCGAGCTTTGCTCGCAACGGCAGATCCCACTGTTGTTCTTGGTGAACGTCACCGGTTACATGGTCGGCTCCAAGGCTGAGAAGGGTGGTATTGCGAAGGACGGCGCGAAGATGGTCAGGGCCGTCGCTTGCGCAGACGTTCCGAAGCTCACAGTCGTCGTTGGTGGAAGCTACGGTGCTGGAAACTACGGCATGTGCGGTAGAGCTGTGAGTGCTTGCCAGGCTCTAGTGTTGTGTGTATTGATACTGATGGCTGTGCGCCCTCAGTACTCTCCAAGATTCCTCTGGATGTGGCCGGTACGTTTTGATTTATGTCGGTGCTGGCCTTTGCTAAACTTTGCCCGCGCAGAACGCGAAAGTATCAGTCATGGGTCCAGGACAACTTTCTCAAGTCATGTCTCAAGTATCCAAGTACGTGTTGTGCTTATCGTCCACTGAAATCGCTCACATCCCTGTAGGGACCCAACTAAACATTCCACACTCAAGGAGGAAATCGAGGAGCAGTCAACAGCGCTATACGCAACGGCTCGTCTGTGGGATGACGGTATCATAAAGCCGGTGGACACCCGCGACACCGTTGGCCTCGCACTCGCGCTATCGGCACGCGAACGCAGACCGCCGGGCTCAGGCTCGAGTGGTTTGACGACCTGGGACGGCGATAGGAAGGGCTTCGGAGTCTTCCGCATGTAAATTAGACGAACGTCAGACAACATGCATGCATCTATCTCGTATGGCAGGAGCGGAACGTCCGAACGCAGAATTCGTAGAGGGGCGCGATTAGTCCGCGCGTCGCCGTTTGCGCAGGAGGTCTTCGTCGACGTCCATCGCATCTCCGTCTTTCTCCCGTTTGCCCGACGGCGATTGAGCAAATCCGGCGGACAAAGCAGGAGCCGTCCAGACGTTAATCTTAGAGTCTTCGCCTCCCGTTATGAGGATATTATTCTGCGGGGACGTAAGAACATGCACCCCCGACTGACTGCGAAAATGGAACGTACCTCTTCGTCCCACAGTGCGGACCTCACGACACCGACATGGGCGTTGGTCCACAGACGCTCCAGCGTCCATGGTACCGAGGCGTCGGAGAGCGTCGGTCGAGTGACCAAAGCGATGTCGCCTCTAGTAACCAGCGACAATTAATTGTTGCACACGGACTACATACACAAGTGTGACACGCACTCGTTCGACCCGGCGAAGACGCACAAGTCGTTGTCACGGGAGGGAGGAATCGCAGAGCTGTTGTGACAGCCAATGAGATAGTCCGTTACCCACGTAAGGTCCTGGCCGTGAATCGACGGTTGGCGGATGTCAACGTCGTAAACCATATCCAGCTGCACGAGACGTGAGCTTCTCCGCGGCGTCTGTGAAGGACAGATACTTACTTCGCCAGACCATGCGCTGAAGGTCTCCATATCGCTCGAGGCCCACACCCCAGGAGAACCGGATCGCCCGCGCACCCACCCGGCCTGGGCGACACTACAGCCCCAGTTCCCGACGTGCAGCCCAGCCTCGTCTTCGTCTGCCTCATCGGCGTTCGAGGTACTGATCAGGCCGTCTGTCGAGACTGAGAGCAGCACATTGCGCAGAGGTGTGGAGGACGATCGGAGGAAGTGGACGGCGGTGATATCGTCCGAGTGGGTGTAGGAGTGCACGCGAAGAGGTGCGGCAGGGTTTCGCGGGTCCCTGTCGCAAAGTGTATGGGTGAGCCCATGTGTATGCGGGGATTTCAGAGCATACTTACCAATACAGAAGGGACGCATCGTCCCCTTGCAGGTCTGTCCCTGCGGCTACGGTCATCCCGTTGGCAGAAACATCGCAAGATAGCAGGGCGCGTTTTCTTCCCGCAGCAAGCCCTTGCACTAGCGGATCCACACGTCTTGCTTGAGTTTAGCCTACATCAGCGATGAGATCAGGTATTTCTACTCACTCTGAACCGACGCGGATCCTGTCCGCTCGTCCCACACCTTTACGAGGCCGTCCTTGCCACACGAGACCAAGGTCTCTTTTGAGACCCCAGCAAAGTTGGGCACAGCCCGCATAGTGGTTATCGCCTCGTCGTGCCCCGCGACTTGCGAAACGGGGCGCAGGTTTGACTTGTCATAGAAATGGATAGTGTTGGACGGTGCGGACGAGGACGCGGCATAGCACGACTGTATTGCTGCTAGGGAAAGCACGTAAGCGTCGCCCGGTAGCGAAGCCGACTTTATGGGTTTCGATGTGGTCGTGAAGTGGGGAGACTCGGAGAGAGACATCCTGGAGAAGAGCGCGACAGAGCTGCTTGGAGAGTTGCCCGAACAGGACACGAACAAATTGCTTGACGACAGGCGCTTGGCGGGGGCGGGGTCTGGGCTCGGCGTGGTGCCGTTGTGATGGGTGCCTGCGGGACTTGCTCTTTGTTTCATCCCACCCACCTCGTTGCCTCTGCAGTCGCTCCACTGCGATCGTTGGCTCCCGTCTCACTACTTTCGCTTTCACTTACGCACAGATCGTGCATCTCACTCTCGTTTAAACCACCACTCTTTTCATATTAACAAAAAGCCCCAACCACTTCTACCTTTCTTGTGTCCAATTTAGAATCCGCTACCTCGATCATATTAACTTTCTCGTCCACATCACTAACATTTTCGAAACATGGTTCACAATGGTACGGGCCAGCTAGGTATCATCCTGCGAAACGCGTTAATCATCACGATGTTCGTTTATAGGTCCCCGTCGGCTCAACCGCCTGCCACAACGCCTGGATTATACTCTGATCCCTGCACCCCTCGGTACGTTTCCACATGTTTCGAAATCTCATCCAAAGCTCACTCGACGCGTGCCTACCGCAACCAGACTTGTCACTTCCGCTTGTCGACGAGAAGGCCGCATTACCAGCCATCATCGTGACGCCGTCGTCTCCCTCAGGGCAAACCGACTTTTCCATCGCCTTCCTCGCGCCTCCCGAGACGCCCACCTTTAAGCAGCGCGTATTTTCCGCGTTGTCCAATCTTCCCAGGCCGTCTTCACTCCAGCCGCGTCTCCCCTCGCAGATCCAGCTGCCGGCTACGCCCTATAAAACCGAATTCGACTCTTCACCTTCATGGACGCTGAAGACAAGGGCCAGCACCACTATCCTCATGGCTATTCTCGTCTTCATTTTCGGCTGCCACCTCTTGCTGCACAGTCTCGCCTCGTTGCACCCTCGCATGGACTACGGAACCGCGTCGGACGACAGCGTCGTTGCTGCCGTCTTTGGTGGCGACGTCGACAGCATAGGCGGTGCACACCGTGACTCGTCCGATTCTGCAACACCAGCTCTCGGCGGTGCCTTCAATCTGCATTCCTTGTGGGCGCCGGGCCATTCGTTCGGTGGCTTTGGTGGTAAGCGTAGCAGCCACGCACGCTTTGTCATATCGGAACCGAAAGAGCTCAAGGTCGAGCCCACGCAGTCCACCAACGTTTAGATGGGAGAGATGGATCTACGTGGCTGTTTATAACAGCATGACACGACCTTCTATGTCCTTGACGCTGCCCCACCTGGGTCTGTGCATATGTTGTTTTTACCCTCGGGTCGCCGGCTCTTGCGCCGGCTTCGATACCTTCACGGCTGCATGTTCTGGAGCGCACTCCTCGTACTTAGGTGCTACCCTCGGCATAATTTGGATTCTGCTCTATTTATTGGGTGTCCTTGTTCGTGTCGCTGTATCGTCGTAGGTTATATAGGCGATCTTGGCCGCCGAACGTGGCATCTCCTTTGTTCTTCTGTGTAACCCCGTTGTGGCGCAGCTTCGTGTGGCGTGCATAGTTGAACTTGGAGCCATGTAACCTAGATACCCGAGGCTTTGTATTACTACTTTTGTTTGCAGCTCCACCCTCCGTGGGTACTGTCACCACCGTCGAGCACTGCCCGCCACTGTCAAATATCACGGACAGTTGCAATCAAGCACGCGCACGTCGACGGTGTCTCTGCCACTGGCAGGTGAGTGGGTAGCAACATATTACGGCATACGCAAACAATACTTTACCTTGCCTCCTGCAGGGCGCAGCGGCTGTGCGACGGTCGGCCCAACCACGACGCATGCCGGATTAGGAAGTGCATTTGTTAGTTGCAGGATCCGCGGGAAACATCCCAGACTTTCATTGGCCGCTGGTCGCTTGGCGCGCGTGCTGTGCTCGTCCCTGAACGTAACCATCTCCGCCCTAGGCGGGGCAGTTTACGGACTCATCCTCCACGCCGAGCCAGGGCCAACCAAACAAAGTTCGCGTAACTGGAACTCTATCGCCTCGTTTTCCCTTGATAACATTGCCTTTCGCAGTCTTTCGCAGCCTTTCGTGGCAGAGCTTGTGGGGTTCAGCATGCCTGTGCACTGCTACGGCGAGCAGAATGTACGCGCAAAGACGCGACTCGTCTTTGCTTGCTCGCTGACAAGGTGACTCCTCGGGGGATCGACAGGCAGCGTCTCGACAATGCGTGATCAGCGCCCAATATCCGTATATGTAGCCTAGTCTCAACCCAAAGGAGCACGGATGCGGCGAGGTGAGGTGATTTATGATTTTGGTCCGTCATCAGCCAACTGAATGACAGGCACCGTCGTTCGACACAGCAACCGCCAAACTGCCCTGGTTCTACAACATCCGGATCGATATAAGGATGCCTGGTACCGGAAGCTTGAGAGCTAGGACCGCTTTTCTCTTTCGCCTCTGTACTTTGCTCCTTCTTTGTCCGCCCCGATTGTGCACAAAATGCCCGGACACTGGATAGGGTTGACTCGCCTCGGAGTGTTCTGTACGCACTCCGCCTCATGACCCGCTCACCATATCCTGACACCGAGCCACCCAGGTGCCGTCCCGGTCTTCGCCATCATCGTCCTTGGGCTCGGCGCCGACTGGATCGCCGTCACCGAAGATGAGGAGGGCGGGTACTTTGATTACGCCGCTCTGGCCGTCGCTACCGCCGTGCTCACCCTGGTGACCATGCCTGCGATGTACGCGCAATTGCCCCCGACGGTTACATCACTCACTGATATTGCCTTCCGCTTTCAGGCTGATCATCGACTTCCTCCGGCGCGGCGCGTTCACCTCCATGATCCTCGTCGAGATTGTCTGGCTCGGTAAGCGACCAGGGGCGAGATCAATCGCCAACATGATGCTGACGCCACGCGTCGCCAGGCATCCTCTGGGTTCTCTGGCTCACGACAGGCTCCTTCGCCGCGAACCAGCTCGGGGACGTCAGCAGCTGCAACTCTGCGTTCTTCCCCCAGTGGGCGAAGACGGGCTGCTCCGAGACGCAGGCGATCATCGCCTTCGCCTTCCTCGCCTGGATCGCCCGTAAGTTGTTTCTCCATCGACGCCTGTGTCCCGTCGCGTCGCGTCGCACCCCACTGACCGCGTTGTGCCCGCCAGTGGTCGCGTACTGGACCGCGCTCCTCACCGTGGCCGCCATCTCCGCCAACAAGGGCTCGCCGCGCGTGTGGTACACGAGCGTCAAGGAGGCCAACTTTGCCCCGAGCACCGCCAAGGTCGACCTCACCGGCGCGATGGGCACCGCGGAGCACAAGGGCGCTGTTGCCAATGCGTCCCCGGCGATGCAGCAGGACTACCCGCCTGCGCCGCACCCCGTGGGCCCGCAGCACGGCTACCAGCCCACCCAGATGTAGGCGTTTTGGCTACAAGCAGTCGTGTGTCGCCTCCGAGGACTTGGTTGCCTTGTTTCGATCCGTTTCGCTTCTTTTCTTCTCTTTTCTCGTATCATCTGACCTTTTCTTCCCCTGCGATATGACCCCCTTCCCTGTAATATACGGTAAATACCCTTGTTGGGTTCTTCAACGAATACATCCTGGCGACTGTGCCCCAGTGTTGGCTCTCTCTAGCTTTTCGCATCGTGGAATGCCAGTGAGCATGGATCCGCGGACGATCCTCCGACCTGGAATGTCAAAGCCAGTAGGGTGTGGGTGGATCTCACATACTAGCATGGCACACGAGGCGATCAGACAGTAACAGTGCGAGGCGTGATGCGTTCGGGTAGCGCTGCGACCATGAGAGGCTGCTACATCATCATTTGCACGCGCTGGTGACAGCCAGGTCAGCAACGAGAGTCTGTGATGGCTTTTAAAGGAAACCCTCAGCAGAGACGAAGAGGTGTGATAAATGTCCTTAGAGCCGGATAGTAACTTACGCGGAAGCAACAGAGCAAAGCAAAGTCAGTTCATGTGCGAACGCGGCGGCCAATGGCGTGGCATGGCTACCCCCCGCCACGCACGCGGAGGCTGCAACCCTGAGCTTGGATACTATCAGCCCACCGTCGTATGTCACCCGGAGGATTCGGTTGCCACGCTTGGCCTGATTTGTTTTCTTTTGTCCGTCTTTCAAGCCTTTCTGTCTCTACGACTCGGTGATGCCTCTCTTCCGGACAATTTAGTACCTCTGTTGAGCTCAACGAATCCTGATACGAGGCAGGCGCATGGCAGTGCTGAGCACATCGCATTCAAATCGCACTACGAGGAAAGCAACACAACAGGCATGCTCTATTTGCAACAGACAGATCTACAGATTGAAAGCTCTGGACGTATACAAGAAAACCCTGGACGTATACAAGACAACAACAGAACAAGATAGTAAGTTAAAATAACGTTGGGGCAAAATTTTCGGCAGAGCTAAAGACTTAGAGATGATCTGTCCTTGGGGAGTTGGATACAGTGGGAACAGGGAGCAAAGGAGCAGTCAGCACATCTACGGTACAGTCCACACTCTACTCGGAGTCAGAGGAGCCGACCGAGGCGGGGGCGACGTCGGCATGGGGAGCCACACCCCTGACCCGCTTAAGGATGCACATCTCGACGGCGACGCTGGGGCCGAACGCGACGGCGACGACGTTCTCGCGGCCCTCGCCCATGTCGGGCTCGCGCAGGCGGTGCATGACGCTGAGGATCGTCGCGCTCGAGCTGTTGCCCCGGTTCTTGTAGATGTCCCAGCTCGCGCGGAGGTGCTCGAGCGGCAGCCCGAGGACCTTGCCCACGCTGAGCAGCACCTTGGCGCCGCCCGGGTGCACGGCCCAGTCGAAGTCGGCGGCAGCGGGCGCGACGCCGTCGGGCGCGAGCGAGGGGATGCGCGACAGGAGCGAGCCGAAGACCGGCGGCGTCCCTGCGGCGGCGATGGCGGGGACCTTCGGGGTCAGGACAGCGTTCCAGCCTGCACATATGCGTCAGAGAGACGGACGAAAGGGATGCAGGCAGCAAACTTACCGTGGGGGTGGATGTCGAAGCCAATGTCTCCGGATGTCTCGGGGACGGTCAGGTGGTCCCAGCCGAGGAGGTCGTACACGGGCTTCGCGTCGGGGCTCTCGCCGATGCCGTTGCTGAGGACCGCCGCGGAGGCGCAATCGCTGAAGATGGCGGCGCCGATGCGGAAGTTGCCAGTCTTCTGCATCAAGTCGAGCTCGGAGCGGATCAAGAGACTCGTGAGCTCGCATGCAACAATGAGGATCCGTGCGGGGCGGTTGAGGAAGGTGGCACCGAGGGCGATGTTGGCAGCGTTGCGGAGGGCGGCGAGACCACCAGCACAGCCGACACCGTGCAAGAGGGTGCGCTCGACGGTGCTCTTGAGACCGAGCTCGCGAGCGACATAGTAGTCATAGCCTGGGTTGGCCGAGTTGGTGCAGGTGACAGCGATGACGTGAGTGATCTCGGAGACATCGCCGCCCCACTCTTCGATAGCCTTGGAGGAGGCAGCGGCGGCGATCTTGACGCCCTCCTTGAGGAAGTATTCGGAGAGCTGGTCGATGGTGGGCGCCTCGGTGCTGTTGACGCTTATAGGGTCGATGAGTTCAGATATTGTGTGACGTGTGTCGATGCCCGTGCTCTCGTTGAACACGAGAAGCTTCTCAATGCTGGGGGAGTATGGATGCGTTAGCAGGGGTGGTTGGGAAACTAGCGGGTGGAGCACTAGGAAAGACGAAGAGGGACGTACATCGGGGTTCTGGGGGTGTTCTTGAGAACGAACTCCCTGAACTCCTGGACGCCGACGGCATGGTCGGGGTATTGGGAGGCGATGCCCATGATGTGGAGCCCGGTGTCGGGGAAAGAGGCCTGAGCCTGGGCTGCGAGCGTAGCGGGAGACATGGCGAGAACGGGTGGGTTGGATGTGGGGAAAAGAGCGAGTGAGCTGGGGAGTTGGTCGGTGGGGACGGTGGTATTTATGATGGTCAGCGTCGCCCCAGCCAGGATCCCCAAGCTGAGCACTTGCCTGATTTGGGTTTCCCACCGTACATTGTGTCACGGCGGGGCGTCTGTCCCGAAAGGGAGGTGAACGTGCATGACGTCTGGCTCGCTGACGCGCTCTGATGGACGCGCTCGAATCTGAGGGTGAGGACGGCGATTGGTCATTGCCATTGCGCACGGCGTCGAGACAAAGCAGTTCCATGCTCTTTGCTCGCTTCCCTCGACGTCGGGACGCGTCCTCGAGACGGCCTGTTGCGTCCCCCTGGACATGATTCGCTCGAGATCCTCGAGCTCGAGCCCCCTGTACGTGTGCAGGTGGATCGCGTACCTCGGGACTGTCGTCAAAGGTACGAGACAGGATCGAAGGGGCACTGGCCCTGCTACTCTCGTGGCGGGGACGCTCTCAAGGCGCAAACGCTCAATCACCCGCGTCAACGTGGATCGCCGCCCAAACGCTCAGCGAAGCGTCCGGCGTATGGAGATAATGCACAGTGCCCTACATGGTGGGCCTCTTGGCGTTCCCGTGCGGATAACTAGCGAGATAGATGCACGAACGGCGAGCCTCGCGCCCATTCGTGACCGCCGTATCCAGCGCACTGCCTCTTGACAGCGGCGCAGGTGGGCGACCTTGAGCCCACCGCGATACCGCACGCCGAACCGACCCGAGACTGACAGTAAATGCTGTGGAAAAAAAATGTTGCGCACGCATCCTACGTCTTGACGATGGTGATCTAGGGATAGATAGCCAACGCCAGTGATCAGAATGTTATGAGCATGAGACAGGTGCGTTGATGCGGAAGACGTACAAACCAAAACTTTACATTGAACATGCATGTTTCCCTATTAACGGATGACATGCAGCCTGCACGTCTCGGCGACCATTTTGGAAACGAGTTCTGTCGCGCTCCGATCTGCATGACATACCGTTCTGCGTCTATTTCCACAACACGTACGTGAGGGCGAAGGCACTCTGGCATGCTTCAACGCATGGAAGCCCTCTTGTCGAGCTCGTGATCATAAATCGCGTCTAATCCTGCACAAGAGTCATTGTACGCACAGGGGCCCTGAACGAGGTTGTTCCTGCACGCCCAGTACACGAGGGAAAGACGTGCACTGACGAAACCAGGGTTCATTATCTTTGCACGTCAGGTGTGGGAGGGCTCACCTCGTCGCCCACTCTACTCGCTGTCCATTGCTCACTAGTACTGGCAGGCTCCACAAAGGTAGGTGAATAAATCACGGCCACCCTGCAAGAACGTCGGATCTGTTGTTCTTGCGACGCCATGAATTCTCAAGCCAAATATTGATCGGTGAGGATGACGGCACGGGCGCCGTCGTCGGTGGTTGGTGGCAGATTGAAACAAGGTAGCTGCCGTGTGGCGTCTACAGGCGTCTGCGGGCCATCACCACATCATCTTCGCCAAAGTTGCCTTACGCGGCAGCAAGCAGCTCGCTCCTGTCCCTTCACCACGAAGCGTGGTTTCGTCATCGACCAGGTCTGCGCTGGCTGACCATGATCTAGATGCTGGAACGTGTTGCAAAAGTCGCTCAGACCCTTGGGTTCGTCCGGAGAACGCTACCCAAACTCCGTTTGCGACCACGGAGGTTCAGGTCGTGTGCTGCAGGCCTTGTAAGCCCTGATTGCAGTCTGTCACAGCAGTCTTGGAACTAGTCTAATTGCCACCAGAAGAAACCTCGCAGGTACCCCTTCTCTGCCGTCTGCACGCATCCCACTTCAGTGGAAGGACATCTGGTCGCCGAAATTTAAATTTCTACCGAGAGTCTGTCCGCCACAGGAAACAAGCGAACTCCATATCGCATGGCAGGCGGCCTCGAATGCATTCCCTTAGGCGACGACAGCAGAATTATGTCCTAACGGCCGCCCGCTTCCAAGCGGCCTGTTATCTCGGACGTGCATCGGCACCGTTGCTCTCGGTTACGTTTCAATATTTCCGCGATTCACAACAAACGCTGCTGCGATTGTCGCCAGAGATGTGAACGTTGACGAGACTCCCGCGCATTGACTCCCAGATCAAGGCCTGTCCTTCATCTCGGTCACTTCTCAAAAACCTGATCTGTACAGGACGTCAGACCGTGGCATCAACATTCTCCGCCACGGCGTTGCTGCCTCATTCCATAAAACTCCCTGGGTGCGCCTCTATCCGTGCATCCGTTCACGGTCTTTCCGGGCAGCCCACCACGAAAATGTCCCCCGCCAGAGTCCTCCCTTACGGCCGAGTCGAACCCGTCTTTCCCGACTCAAGCCTCGCTATCGTCGGCATAGGCGTCCAGTACCCTCCATACGCCTGCAAACCACAAGACCTCAAGAAGCTAGCGCTGCGACACTACCGCAGAACGCCTGCGTAAATGACCCCCCGATATCTCAACCGCCCTCGCTAATCTTCGAATCACTAGACTGCAAAAGATTCTCGCTATCAACGAGAACACCGGCATCGACACCCGGTCTGTCTCCTGCACCATCGACCACCCTCTGCTCAACAAGCCCGAGCCGCCAACGGTGGACGAGCTCTCAGACTTCTTCCTCTCTGAAGGCGTGAAGCTGGCCGTAGACGCTTCGCGGAGAGCAATAGAAGAGTGGGGCGGAGACGTCTCGGAGCTCACACACCTTGTTGCCACGACATGCACCAACTCCGCCAACCCAGGCTACGACTACTACGTCGCGCGGGACCTCGGCGTGACCGGCAGTGTCGAGCGCACCCTGCTCCACGGCGTCGGCTGCGCGGGCGGCCTGGCTGCCCTGCGGACGGCGGCCAACATCGCCCTGCTGGCGTCGTACCTCCACAGGCCCGCGCGAGTCCTCGTGGTCGCGTCTGAGCTCGTCAGCCCGCTTGCGCGGTCCGAGCTGGAGTCGCTCACGCAGAACCAGGAG
Source organism: Phanerochaete carnosa HHB-10118-sp (assembly GCF_000300595.1). NCBI lineage: Eukaryota > Fungi > Basidiomycota > Agaricomycetes > Polyporales > Phanerochaetaceae > Phanerochaete > Phanerochaete carnosa. The sequence continues at coordinate 2,280,616 of NW_006767629.1, forward strand.
CTGCGGATCGGCGTGACGCTATACAGCGACGGCGCATCGGCGCTCGTGCTGAGCAACGGCGTCGGTGATACGCACGGCGAAAAGCCGCTATACGATCTGCTGGCGTGGGACAGCCGGACGCTCCCTGATACCGAAAAGGACATCACGTTTGATGTCCATCCCAACGGTGAGCCCTCGTCCTCCCGATCACGGTGATAACCTGTTCCTAACGTCGCCTCGCTCCGCAGGCTGGAAAGTCAACCTCACCCCGCGCGTGCCCGCCCTCTCGTGTGCCGCCGTCCCGCCTCTCTTCAACTCCCTCCTCCGTCGGACACCGTCCTTCGCGCACCTGCCGTACCCCCCACTTGCACAAGACTTCGACTGGGCCCTGCACCCGAGTGGCACAAAGGTCATCTCGGGGGTGCAGAAGCTGCTCAACCTCACGCCGGACCACCTGCGCGCCAGCTATGACGTCTACAAGAACCACGGCAACACGTCGAGCGCGACTCTGTTCAGCATCCTCGATCGATTACGGCGGATGGGCGAGGGCAGGGAACATGCCGTCGCGTGTGCGTTCGGGCCCGGCGTCACCGTCGAGATGTGCATCCTTCGGAAATCCCTACATTACAACCGGGCCTGCTCATTGTCCTCGGAGTACATGGACTTCTTTTCGTAACTGAACTTTGTCTTTTTAGTTGTGTGTTTGTTTCTACCACTATTGGACTAGTCGCTATACCCATACCATTCATCTAGACATCCTCTTGTTTACTATTTTTATTGTAAGAACACATGTATGTCACCAAAAGATACGACGCATCTTTTCCGAGTTCTACTCTGCAATCAGAACAGGGTGTGCCGATGTGTCTCAACGACTCTCGGCTCCTCATACACGAGCGGGTGCCACTTGCTAGGCGTAGTTCCTGCGAGCGAACAGCTAGCTCGTCCGCAACATCGGTCTTCCCAGCTGTCCAGCCAGCTTGTTCCCCTAGACCATCGGCCTCACCGGTGTTGGCGAAACCTCGCGACGAGACTCTGAGACTCGGAGGCTTGCCGTCTCACCAAGGTCGCGCCCCGAGGCGAAAAAGCCTGCCACCAGGGAGGTTAGAGCATTGCCGATAGCACGGAAATCAGCGCAGGAGTGCGTACGTTCGCATCATCGATGTCTGCACCGAGCACTGAAGTCATCATCGTTCTGGAATGCGCATACCTCACGTCGCCACCTGGGGCTCGCTAGTACCCACCGGGCGATCCGATAGCACTTCTCGGCTGATGCTGTGGCGCACAATCTGACCGGCAGCCGAGAAACCCGAGGCAGGCCTCTGCTTCCCCCGGGCCCCGAAGGCGGAGTCATGGAAGCCAGCCGACATAAACCATGGTGTAAACGCCTTGCCAAGGGTCTGTGACCATATTAATGAATCATTCTTGCAGGGTACCAAAGTTATACAAGGGCAGCAATCAGGCCCTGCAAATACACGCTGAATTTTAGTTCGTCGAGTGGCTGATATGGCCGCTCCTGCGCCGGCGGATGATTGGAAGCGCGACAGAAGGTCGTCAGCAATATTTGTAGGGATCCGAGGCTTCTTGGCGACATGGGAATATTGCACAGAACAGAAGAATTTTGAGAATTCCTTGCGTCTCTTTATCATTATCTTAGGTTCCACGTTCATTGAGAATGTCGATGGGCTTTTTAGCACAGGCGGGCACCGCGGGTGAACGGTGATCCCGTCTGCAGCGGAGATGATTACATGCTGTAATGATTATGTCACCGGGAGCCGAGAGAGGTCAGGTTGCGTAATATCCACAAGGTGAAACGTGTTCAGCAGGGTGCGCGGGGCAGTGATAGACTCATATACGCTGGACCGCACGTCCGACTCGAATGAAAAATTCAAGCGGGTGCCTTCATTTGAGATATCTCCCCTGCCAGCTGGCCAACTCGTCGCGTTAAAAAAAAACGGCAGGCACACGGTCCAGACACATTTCCATTTTTACTGAGCGAACTGAGGCTTGAGAAGAATGGCGACATCGCAAGGACGAGTTCGGAGGCCGCACATGCAAAGATCGGCGCCAAGATGTCGATGCGCCCCACCCGCGAAAGTCCGAGATGACGAGCGTTTAAAAGTCGCACGTGCAGCGTGTTGTGCTCCGGAGTCTGCAGGCGCCCTGCCAGCTCTGAGACTCTCCGCTTCGAGCTTGCTCGACTCCAAAGCCCTCGACGGCATCAAAACTCCCGCGACGACTTGACTGCCGTGCGTTGTCTTTCCTCGCCTCCAATTTTCTCTGCAGGATTGAGCTCAAAACCGTCTTGTCGGATTGCTTTCGCTCAGTCCTCGCGATAAACATCGACTAGTGACCGTGCCCGAGCCGCGATTCGAACAAAAGCCGCCAGGTCTCGATATGGACGCTGTCTTTAGGCCGCTGGCCGAAGCCGTGGGTGCTTCGCTCGACCAAATCAAGGTGTGTTCATCCCCAGTCTCGCGGACATTGGACCACTTTGACCGTGCATACAGCTCATTAGCTGTCTATTGATCTCGTATCCACTGGGAAGCGTGTTCGTTCGCATACCCTATGACCAACCCAACTTCAAGCATATTTTTAATATCGCTGTCACACTTTTCTATCTTTTGCCCGTCCTGAACCTCTGGTTTGGTTTCTTGCAGCTGCTCGCCGACGTCATTGCGACATACTATATTGCTCTGAATGTCAAGGGTAAGAACATGCCTTGGATCGTATTTGCGTGAGTCAATATTTGCATTGTCCATTCGCGCGTCTTTAACGGAACTGTCAACTCAGTGTCACCATGGGTCATCTTACTGTCAAGTGCGTCTAACTCTATCCTGCGGTATGGGCTGCTGCTGACGTCGCTGTCAAGTCATGCCATCCGCGCGCTCTGGGACCTAAGCTACGAGACGGTTGAGGTTACCGGGCCGCAGATGGTTCTCGTCATGAAACTGACAACCTTCGCGTGGAACGTCTATGACGGCAGGCGACCGGCGGAGGTAAATACCTTCCTGGACCGACATCGGTCACTCCGGCAGGCTGTATTGACGCTGTTTGACACAGGAGCTCGACAAGTGGCAGACAGAGAAGAGAGTTGTCCAGCACCCCAGCCTGCTGACGTTCCTCGGCTACTCGTGAGATCGTTTACCCTTGGTTCCAACACGTTAATTAAACGCGGTCATTGCCCTAGGTTCTATTTCCCTGGCCTGCTGGTCGGGCCGTACTTGGAGTTCGCCGACTACATGGACCTCATTGACGGCACACGGTTCAAGCTTCTCGAGAAGGCCGATGACAAACAGTTCAAAGCCGTCTCCATTCCCGGGAGACTGGTCCCTCGAGGTCGCAAGCGCGTGGCGTATCGAAAGATGATCATGGGCCTCATCTACTTGGGTCTGTTTGTGGTTCTCGGCGGCCAGTACAATTTCGGCATTGCCGTCCAGGATTGGTTCGCCCAAAAGAGCTTGCTCTACCGGTAAGACTACGAACCATTGCCCATTCACAGGACCTTAGCTAAGCGGTCTTCCTGTAGCATTGCCATCTTCCAGGTCTGTGGAGTCGTTGAGCGCATCAAGTACTATGCCATCTGGACGCTGACGGAGGTAAGCGATCTCTCTATACAACCTGTGTCATTTATTGATTGCCATTCAGGGCGCAGCCATACTAACTGGGTTGGGTTTCACTGGCTTCGGCCCACGTGGAGAGACCCGCTGGGAGGGCGCGGCAAACGTGAAGGTTACGATGATCGAGTTTGCGCCTAACATGAAAGTTCTCCTGGACTCATGGAATATGAAAACGAACGTCTGGCTACGCGAGTGCATATACAAGCGGGTCACCCCCAAGGGCAAGAAGCCCGGCTTCAGGAGCAGCATGATCACGTTCGCCACGAGCGCTTTCTGGGTCAGTTGACAGCTCTCTTGGTGGTCTTCGGCACTCAGATTGACAAACGCTCTGCAATAGCATGGGGTTGCAGGTGGATACTATCTGTCGTTCCTGTTCGGCGGTTTTATGCAGACCGTTGGGCGGCTCTGCCGGAGCCATATCCGTCCGCTCTTCCTGCCTGCAACCTACGTGGAGGTCCGCGGGGGGCCTCCGCCTCCGCACACACCACTGAAGAGGGTTTATGACATTGTCGGAACGCTGTCCTGCATCCTGATCCTTAACTACATCGCCGCACCGTTCATGTTGCTCACGTGGCACGACTCGCTTCTCGGGTGGAGCCGTCTGGCATGGTACGGACACGGGATCATCTTTGGCGCCATGGCCTTTTTCTACGGCGGAGGCATCAAGATGCTCAAGGGCATCCAAGCTGGTAGAGTCAAGAAATCGGGCATGGCGCAGGAGCTTAAGGAGGTGCCGAGTGGCCTATCCACGGGAACGGCGACGCCGAGTATACAGACGCTTCCGCCATTGGATGCTGTCGCCAAGGAGGTCGAGAAGTCAGAGTTCATGCGCAACCTCAGCACCTGACAAAAGTTTTGCGTCAAGGGGATAATATCTAGAGACTCCGAGTCGGCCAATTTACATCACATAGTATTTAGTCCTGCCAATATCAATCTTGTCTTGGATACTCCTACTTTTCAGCCTGATATCTGAAAATGGAGTATGAGGGACGAACGACTTTTTGAGTGACTTACTTGAGCTATGAGCTCGCTCCGTGTTTGTTGGTAGTAGCGCCAGCGCTAAAACGCCACAATGTGATGCGCCCTTCCTTTTGTGACCATTGACTTGACCAACAATATCCGGCGCCTTAGCCTCACCTACAGACCATGTCTCGCCCGAACGCCGCCGACACCCTACCGCCAACTGCTCGTTCTATAGCGCTCCTGCTAGCCTCAACACCGACAGTACAAGATGCACAGCCAGGCGTCTTGCATCAGCTGCTCGAGTTTTCTCACAGATACACGGCCCAGGTGCTGTCTGATGCGCTAGTGTATGCCGAACACGCCGGGCGGTCGGGCAAGGTCGATATGGACGACATCACGCTGGCCGTGCAGTCTCGTGTCGGGTGGGAATTTGGAGGGCGGATACCCAAGGAGGTGCGTCTCTTCTTTGCTTCCTAGCAGCAAGACTCAACGAACCGCTGTCCAGTACATACTCTCTCTGGCCGCCCAAACGAACGCGGCGCCCCTCCCCTCCGTCCCCGAAGTCTTCGGCGTACGGCTGCCGCCGTCCTCTGAATGTCTGACCAACGTCGACTTCGACCTCGTACCGAACAAACCCCCTCCGGGTGTGACGTTGTATGACGAGGAGGTCGAGGAAATAGAGGAGTCCGAGGAGGAAGACGAGGAAATGGAGCCCGCAGCGATCCCGATGTCGTCTGCCGTGCAAGAGCAGCAAGCAGAGCAGGAAAAATCTAGCCCGGAGGCTGTCCCCGCGCCAGTCGGCGCATTGCAGTCGCCGTCGGACGTGGACATGACGACCCCGGTTGTTGCTGCACAAGAGGAGGCGAGCGAGGGCGAAGAAGCGGGAGGGCTGTTCTCCGGTGGCGAAGAGGAAGAAGAAGAGAGCGGTGACGAAGCCATGGACATCTCTGCTCCTGCAGAGGAGGATACTGCTTCGGCAGGCGTGAAACGCAAATTGGTTGAAGAGGAAGATTATGATTGAGTAGCAACGGCAGTATTCAGCTAGTCCTATGTGTAGCTTATTGTAACTCTCTAATCTCGATACCATTGCACCAGTATCTATCCACAACGTGTTCATGCTCATCGCTTCAAGTGGAACATCCATAAGTAGATGTAGATCCTAGTTCAGTACGCCGCAAGATGCATCTGCTGTGCTATAACGGCAAAGATGATTACGAGGAGCGTGACGACGACAATTATCCAGGAACTCCACGCTGTTAAAGTATCAAAACGTGTCGCTGCGCTTTAAAAGAAAGAGTACCCACATGCTGCAGTGAGATTGTCGGGAACGGAGACAAGGCGAATAGTGTTGTCAGCACTTCCCGACACCAGCAAATCAGATGTTATGTTGAAGCGGACGACGGTCGGCGGAAGTTCATGCGCTTTCAATATAGTCGACAGAGGCTATTCATGAGGGATAATGAGCCAAGCAAGATATGTGACAGTAGAGAGTGCATAAGACTCACGGCGAGGGTTTGGGTGTCTAATATGCCGAGTGTGTGGTCTCCTGTACCATAGGCCACAAACTTGCCGTTTGCGCTGAAAATGCTGTTAGCATTGCATCGAATAGTTAGACAATGATCTTACCTGACATCGAAACATGTCAGTCCTTTATCACTGACCTGCCGTTTATTTGTGACCTTCCATTTGTTCGTGTCCCACTTGCATATGAACGCTCTCCGGGGTGAGTTCTTTGTCCTTGTTCGCGGAGGTACGGTGTTAATAACTGTGTACAGGATGTTCGGATTCTGAGGATGAAATCTGGCAGCACGGAAGCTGCTGCCCGCGTCCTTTCCGGGTAAGTTGGGGCGGTCGACCTGTTGCACGAGTTCCAGCGCCGATGCCCTCTGTTTACCAGCGGCCTTTTCGCTTGTGCTGGCGGGACTGGGAGCAGGTAGCGCATACACCAGAAGGTTTACCGTAGTAACAAGGACAAGCTACACAAAGAGTCGGTGACAAAGCGGGACATGTTTGAGTAAAATCACGTACATGAGTGGGAGAGAACGCAGCGTCGTAAATTTCTCCTTTCTCCAGATGCACAGGATCTGCTACGGGTTCTAGAGACGGGAATTGTAGGAGAGCCAGCTGTATATATAAATGGTGAAAGTGAGTCTTCATTCGACGACCGCCGTTTGTCCGTTACCCACATCGTGTTTGCCTGCGACAGCTACTAATGATCCATCCGGAGATAGGACCGTGACTTTCTAGGCGTCCGTCTTTAGCAACACTATCACAGCGCACAGCGCAGTCAACGTACTTGATAGTCGTCGTCCTCTGTATTTACGGCGAGAGTGTTTGCGCTTGTCTCGAACGCTAGCCTACGCCGACGGTTAGACGGACGACGAGTAACGAGTATTGTCGTGACATACTTGTTGTCTTCCAACGCATACCGCCTGCAGTTCTGGTTGGATGTAATCTTCAAAGCTTCTTCGGAACTATTAATGCCACAGACGACACGCTTGGTCTCTGGCCACGCCGCCATGCTCATGGGCAAGTCTTCGCCTTTGTCGAGCTCGAGCTCATCGAGCTGCTCGAGAGATTTGTGGGCTATGGCCTTGTATAGCCTCTGCGCACATATACAGTGGTAAGCTACGACCCTCTGAAGCTTCCAAGGAACTGACCAGCTTGTTCTTGACCCCGGTGCGGGACTGTCCTCCACCGCCTCCAAGAACCAGCTCATCGCTTGAGAGAAAGGCACAGGAGTACACAGGAAAACTAGACAGCTGATGTAGCGTGTGACAAACCCGCATAGTCAGCAAAGACGCATCAAGTTGGCAGGAGTGAAGAGCTTTCGACTGAGACAGCGCGGGCTCGGACGTGGCGGGGTACGCGGCGGGATAATCGAGTCGGGGCCACGTGGGTGAAGCGTGGGAAAGCTTGACGTCGTGCTTGCGGCACGAAGAACGCGGGTCAGACACTGGAGCGCAGTGTGTTGCCTGGGACGTCTTGACTCTGGTCTCGACAACGATCACCTCGCCCATGCCGACCACACTCGAAGGCGGTTGGCGGTGGCCTGCTCCCGTCGGAGGTAAAGACGATGTCTTTGGCTTACCCCACTTCGACCCTGCCACAATTGCTGGAATCTCTGTGGCCATCGCCGGAAACGTTCTTATATCCTTTGCTCTCAACTGCCAGAAGCTCGCGCATAGAAGATTAGAACTTAAACGCGAGCAAGAAGACGATATCGGCGATCACAAGAGTACGACCAAGTGGTCCTCAAACGGTACAAACATCTCGAGCGTCACGATTGAAGAAGACGAGGACGAGCAGCTATCTCATCCAGATGGCCCGGCATCCCTTACAGCCACGGTTGACGAATCAGAGCCGCTGTTGCCTCATACGCAGAGCTCTCCTACTTACGGCGCAGAGTTCGCTCATACTGCCGGAAAGTCGCGGTGGTTCTCCCGAATTGCACCTTGGAGAAGGGATGCCCGGGACAACGTGCAGTCAGAGGCCACCACTGTTCCAGTGGACGTAGTCGCGGTGCGACCGAAGAGTCCTCAGAGAGAGGACTCTGGGCGCGAGAATGGGTCCGCGCATACTAACGAAAGTGATTACTTGAAGTCGAAATTATGGTGCGCCTGCCGTCCAGTCAACGTTGCTGTTGCGTGTATATCCATCATAGAATGCACCCAATACAGGTGGACAGGTTTTGTTCTCATGAACATAGGCGAGGTGGGCAACTTCATCTCGTACGGTTTCGCACCAGCGTCCACAGTTGCGCCCTTGGGGACCGTAAGTCTACCAGACAGCTTGTACCAAATGAACTTATTGAGAGATGGTCATGCTCGTGTTAGTTTGCCCTCGTTGCCAACTGCATATTTGCGCCATTCATGCTGAGAGAGCGTTTTCGTAAGGTCTGTTTTGTGCCATCGTGTTTAATTACGTAGAACGCTGAAACGTCGCGAAGCGAGACGTCCTCGGTGTCCTGATAGCCGTCGTCGGGGCAGTTACTGTGGTACTCTCCGCAAATCCTTCAGACGCCAAACTCGATCCCTCTGCTCTCCTGCATGCGCTAGCCCAAAAGCCATTCATCGTTTTTTCGGCGATCTACGTCACTGCAGCTGTGATTCTATCTGGCTTGTCAGAACGACAAGCTGGTCAGAGATACGTCTTCGTTGACGTCGGCTTGTGTGCACTGTTTGGTGAGCACTGTTCGCTCGCCTGTCAGGATCTACTAAACGACGAGGTGCAGGCGGATTTACCGTATTGTCTACGAAAGCTTTTTCGAGCCTTCTTACGCGGGAAGGTTTCGATGTTTTCGCACAGTGGATAACTTACCCCATTCTGGTGGTCAGTGCTATCTCGTCCGCTTGATCTCTGTCTGGCCATCAATCTAACTCTTGGACAGATTCTCATAGGTACAGGTGTTGGTCAGATCAAATATTTAAATCGTGCTCTCATGCGGTTTGATAGCAAGGTGTGCTTCAGATATATCTTAGAATTACAACAGCGTGTTGACGGTACTACCACGCAGATTGTAGTCCCTGCGCAGTTTGTCACATTCAATCTCTCTGCAATTGTTGGTTCCGCAATTCTCTACCAAGACTTCCAAAGAGCCTCGTTCCACCAGATCGTCACCTTCCTGTACGGCTGTGGAGCTACATTCGTTGGAGTATTCATCATTGCATGGGCCCATGACGAACCAGACGCTGGGCATGATGAGGCGACATCCGAAAACGAAGACGTCGAGGCAATGATAGTTGACGGCAATTCTGACGTTCCTCCTCTGGACTTTGGGGCTCTCAGTCGACGAGACCGTCCTACCCTCGTCCTGCCGGAGAATGCTTTGGAGAGCGTGGCGAGCTCGCCCGTTCTGCGACATAGGCGCAGCGTCGTTAGCATGATTGGATTTTCCCCTGCGCAGGTGAGCAACGTGCGATTCCTCTATCCTAAGGTCGACTTCAAACACCACATACAGCGCCTCCTCCTTGTGCATAGCTCTCCAAGAGAAGAAAGGAGCCCCATCCTTCATAACCCTGACTCAGACGCTTCCCTGAACAGCGCACATCGAAGACGGACGATGAGCTTGGCTGGCGAAGCTAGCAGCCCTTCTCGTCACCGTGACAGGCCCAGGGCCAAGTCGACAGCAACCAGCCGAGAGGCGAGTCGCGACCAATCGAGGCTTCGTGTGGCGCAGAGTCCTAGCTAAAACCATGATTATTCTTACTGTACTGACTATGTCCCCCGTTGCTATTGTAGCGTATGTTATGGCCGAGGATACCTTGTAGCTTTATTTATACCTCACTACCATGCCTCCCGTCACCTCTAGACCAACGCGAACACGTATCCAAAATCCGTCATAAGAGCCTACAATAGCGGGGACCCGCCCCAGCTGCTGTGCAGGAGCAGACCTCGTGCCTGCTTACACGTTGTGCGCGGCAGCATTGTGTCCCATTACCTCATGTCCGTCTTTTACGATTCTGCGCCTATATGAGAGTACACAGCATCCGGCGTTGAACACTCTTTGTTCAGCCCACACGAGCTATTCCCATTCAACGCATATTAACGACTAGCACCATCTTTTCACCATAGCGTCCTCACGCCGAACGTCTATGTTCAACGGGTTTCATCCCCCTCAGCCACCAAGCGATGCCGAACTCGCCACTCAGACATTGAACGAGGAGTCCAGCTACCGCTTCCACTCCTTCAGCGCGAATGACGCGGTCACCCTTGGCCTTTCCATCCGGAAACGGTTCCGCGCGTCGAGCAGGCATGCAAAGGGTAAGGGACTCGTCGTCTCCATCCAGAGCATTGCGGGGCACCCGCTGTTCTCATGCACAGTCGGTGACCTCGGGGGACTTTCCGGAATTGGAGATGTCAGTTTGGATAGCTGGGCGTGTCTCGAGGTGTGTGAACAGACTAATGACGCCGGGGTGCACGCTGGATATCGAATGCCGATGTGGCGGTAGGGGATGATTGAGGTTGTGAAGCGGACCGGACACTCGAGCTACTACGTAGAGAAAGGGATGGCGGCCATGGGAAAAACCCCGGCGCAAATGGGCATCAAAGCCGACCATCTATGTGGTGGTGGTATGTTCTTGTTAGACATGACGCAGAGCAGGCTAATTGCGCGTTTCGTTTCTCCACTAGCATTTCCAATATGGCTAGAGGCAGGTCTCAACCTGTAGTTTGTCATACGCGGAGCCTGACGACTTACACACAGAATGCTCCCTGTTGTCCCATCGCAATTGCAGCATGTTACTCTGGGTCAAGCGTGGATGATCACCATGTGGGCTTTTCGCACATACGTCTAGGGTCACTAACCTGTCCTACAGTTGGTCTTGACGACAATTAGAGACTACCTCAAGAAGATGGCACGGAATGACGAATCAGAAATGACGCATCAACGACCACCTTCCGAAATCCCTACAATACACTCGACAAGATCTCCACCTAGAGAACGAGACAGCATGGTAGGTCATCACGCTGTTCAAACATAATTTTTCTGGAACTGAATTCCACAAGAAGTGGATACCCGAGCCAGCTGCAAGCTCTTTGATGCGTGACGGCGGTGATTATAGGAGCGAGTATCGAGACAGCTATCACGACGAGGACTAGTAGGACTCTACGCGTCGGATTCAACGTCCTTTCGGAACTAGGATCTATTGCGAATTAAGGCGGCAGTAATCACCATAAAATACCACTAGTGAGAAGAGCGGACAAGATAGGTTACGAAGACTCGGAGCCGTACGAAGACTCAGAGCTGTACGAAGATTCGGAGCTGCTAGTCCGCTTGAGCACACGTATCATCTCTGCGCGGAGGGCTGAGTTCTGTGCATTCTGAGCTTGGCGAAGAGCTCACCATGACGGAGAAGAATCTGTCGCTGTGCAGCGGGCGAATCGGACCCAGCAGCGGGATCGGCTTCCCTCAGCTCGAAGTTGGCCTCGACATACACCTGCCAACCCTTCTGGAGGGTACGGAGGTACGCATTAGCACCCGGGTTGAAAGAGAGGATGGTGTGCCACGTGGTAGAGTTTTCGGAGCGAGCTAAACAGAAAACTCAGTATCTGCATATAGGAGATATGACCTTGCGCACTGCCGTCAGGGTTGGGTGGGGGTGGAGGGTAGTTGGAGGTCGCAACAGTATATCTGCAAGATTTCTACGTCTAGTGCCGAACTAGGATAGAACGAGAAGCCCGACATACGAGACATATTCCTTGTCTAACCGCGTCGTCCGCACTTCCGGGTTCTTGCCCAGGCGACCGATCAGGACGAGTTTAGCAAGGTCACCCTGAAGCCTAGGAGTTGTAGAAAATGCCTGATGGTCGATGTCAGCGTGTAGGCTTTCAGCCGTGCATTATGACAGCTCACCCGAGCGAACGAGCCAGAGGCAGCAGTACGACGTGCAGCAGCGAACATAGTTTTTTTTTTGGATGAGAGAGAGAACGAACACGGCCGGTTTGGCGCGTCCACGCTTTCGGCCATGTCGTCACATCACGCTGTCACGCCCCGCTTCGGGCCATCCCCCTTCGCATCTCCCGACCACGCTTACTCCAAGAAACAAATCCCCACTCACCATTGTTCGTACAGCATGTCCAGACACAGGCTCGTGAGAAACATGAACCTCGCAGGCGTGTATATCGCTACACTGCACTGAGCTAAGCTTATCGTGCAACAGAGGAGCTGGACGATGACGCGATCTCGGATGGAGGCGATCAAGATCTCCCGCCCGAGGAGTATGGTGAATGGCCAGTCTCACTATCTGCACTAGTACTCACTTTCCTCTTTAGAGAAACTCATGAACGGACTGGAGGGTGTCCGTGCTACACTAGGACCCGCCGAGCAGTCTGGCTTCGCCGACGAGTTCATCAAAGACACCCTGTATCATTTCTACTATGATGTAGCTCAGACGGTGGACTATCTACTGGGTGAGTGACCTACATCGTCTTTTAGGAGTAGTCTGATTCTGGCACTTAGAGGAACAGGGACGCCGACAGGCAGCTCAAGAACGGAAAGGTGAGCTCGGACTTCACTTTCTTCTACTCTACCTTTTGTACCCTTCCCCCGTGTGCACCACTCTCCCTGTTCGTCACCCTATGGCTTGCTATCGGTAAGGATGCTTGAAGGTGCCCGTCTGCAATTCCCCCGGTTACCGCGAATGATATGTTCATGGACTTCGAACAGTGGACAAACCGCTACCAGCTCTGCCCGGACAGATAGCTCTGGAAGAAGCTCCACCAGGCGGTCATGTTGTACCGCTACCCACAAGCCCCCCGACTGACCGACCGTACATCTACCGCCTAGCAGAAGGAGGGGAAGAAGAAGAAGAGGATTTCTTCTATGATGAGCGGTCGAGCGACCTGGTTATCGACCGTTTCCAGCCGGCCTTGTCAGACATCACCGAGCAGACGGAGCCTTCGGAGGAAGCGAGCATGCGGAAACGCAATTCTGACATTCGTCGGTCGCGCCAGTCGTTGGTTAGAACTTCATCGCAAGCTTCTACAGTTGACTATGGCCGGGTCCTTGGTCAGTCAAGATCTTTCTTACGCTTGTATCCTCTGACGGTTACCTAGAACGGCAGATTCTGCGCGTTCCCCCGCCCCCGCAAGTCAGGCCCTCGCCCTCTGACACGGCTCTCCGTCGTTTGGAACATTCTGAACCTCCTCCGACCGCTTCTCCTAGCGGTTCACGAACCCCTCCTCACGAAGCAATAGCCAACCTACTTAAACCTGTATCGGAGATTTCGGTGGCTCCCCCAACAATTCCGTCAAAATCTTCGCTGGCGGATTTGGCGCGGAACGCACGCTCCCAGCAGTCAGCGTCGCCTTCATCGCTACGATCGCACGGCCGTCGGGAAGAGCTTGCGAAGGACGGTGGCGAGCCGAAGAAACCCAAGTCTAAACTGTCGGCTCTCGCGAGCTCTAGAGCGAGCCAATCCAACAGAAGCTCTGCCAGTTACACTGACACCGACTCGGTCGATTCCGGGTCGCTCGTGACCTACCCGGCATTGAGACCGTCTGCAATGTCGTATGCATCACTTAAATCGGCTGCACCGACTACGCGGGCTATGTCTGTAGTCTCTACGACATCCCAGGGATCCACTGGCACATCAGGAACCGGAGAGAGCACCATACTTTCGAGGACTGTACAGGCTGCTATCAACCATGCCATTGCCCAAGAAACCCCTTCTTTACCACCTAGCCCTCCACCGAAGTCTCCCATAAACATCATTACAGGTCCAGCCACCGCTCTAGCAGCTTCTACAGGCTATCACCCCCTTGACGATATTTCGAAGGACTTCCATGCTCCTGATCTTGCGTTGACTCCTCCTATTCCAACATCTCCAACTCCGGCTGCTACATCTCCCGTCGCTGCTAGTCCTGAAACGAAATACCGCCCGGCATCCAAGCTCGCTCAACTTGCACAGGCGAAAGTAGCCCAGCAGAGCCTATCAATGTCCAAAGCCAGGCAGATGCAAATTGAGTCCTCCGGACTCATGATGCCGAAGTCTCGCACGGAATACGTTACTCCGATTGTCAATGGACCTACAGCCACCACCGCTATCACGACCACGTACCAGTCGTTAGGAAGCCTTGCGCAGCCCGGACGTCCAAAGCCATCATCGCGAGGATTGGAAATATCTGCCGCGAAGACTTCTGAGTCTAAGCAATCTAAGCTTGCTATGAGGAGCAAACGACTTCACAAGCATGCTGAGCCAGAGAGCGAGTCTGAGCCTGCTTTGGCCCCCTTGGAGATGCCTATGTTTACTTCAGAGCCCACCAGGTCGCGTGCACCTCCATCAGCATTCGCCTCGATACTCACTGATGAGGAGTCCCTCCCGCCGCGTAGAAGAGATGTGGACACCGGGTCCAAGCATAGGGAAAGTATTCTTACACGGGAACATCGGGCCATTGTCGAGAAACCCCGACGCAAAACTCACAAACGAGCCGATATCCCACCTCCGGTCTCCGCATCGTCCTCCCAGAGCTTCGCTTTCGATATCCCTAGCCCAGACGATGTCGTCTTCAACGCTCGCCGCGGCACCTCTCTGGCTCCACGGTCCATGTCCACTTCTACGCATCCAGCACCATCGACAGTATCGAATGCTTCCCGCGTATCTTCTTCCACTGCCCCTCTACCTATTAGAGCTTCTTTTCCGCAGGCATGAGCATGTACTGACCACTCCGTATTATGACAAATATATTTAGCTGCTAAGGAACGTGAAAAGGCCGAAAAGGCTCAGAAGCTCGCCCAGCAGAAGAAAGCGGCGGAAACAACTTCGAGGCTGCCAGCTGCAGCGTTGACACCGAAGAAAGGGTCCACGAGCGGCAGCAAGAAGCCAGAAACGTCGACACCACTCCGTGGCAAGGATGTGCAGGCGTTGGACTTATCCGCTTTGAACCTCAGGGAGGCGGAAGAGACGGTGCAGGTGGAGGAACCACCGCCGAAGATGACCATCGCACGTGAGAAGGTCTTAGAAGAGGCAAGACAGGCGTTGCAAGGGAAGGACGATAAGCGGGCTGTCAATCTCGTTGTTATCGGTGTGTTCTGTCGAGACCCTATCTGTGTTCGCGTCTTATATGTCCTTAGGTCACGTCGACGCCGGTAAGTCCACGCTCATGGGCAGGCTACTCTACGAACTGGGGAAGATGGACGAGAAGAAGCGCATAGCAAATGAAAGAGCCAGCGGCAAAATCGGCAAGAGCAGCTTCAGCTGGGCCTGGGAATTCGACGGAACGAGTGAAGAGAGGGAGCGGTAAGATCTTTCAATCACGCGATGGGACCTCACTTACTGACGGCCGCCCCAATAGTGGTATTACCATGGACGTAGCATTGCAAACCATGAACACGCCGCATCGCCAAATCACCATCCTCGATGCTCCAGGGCATAAGGACTTCATTCCGAATATGATTTCCGGTGCTTCGCAAGCGGACTGTGCCCTGCTAGTTGTTGACGCGGCTACAGGCGAGTTCGAGGCAGGCTTCGAAAGGGGCGGCCAAACTCGCGAGCACTTGCTGCTCGTTCGTAGCTTGGGCGTCGGGCAAGTTGTCGTCGCGGTGAACAAGCTCGACCAGGTGGAGTGGTCGCAGGCCCGCTACGAAGAGATTTGTGGTCTACTTCGTCCGTTCCTGGTTCAGTCAGGCTTCCAGCCCTCGAATACTCGTTTCGTCCCTGTCGGTGCAATGGCCGGCGTGAACCTCGTACACCGCAAGGGCCCCGATGCAGAGCCACTCAACGTTTGGTACCATGGTCCTACCCTGGTAGACTACCTAGGTATGCTTGCTTATTCTGTGCTTCTCTACTTCGTTAAAAATCTCTTGCAGACGAGCTAGAGCCTCCTACACGCGATATCGCAGCCCCTCTGCGCTTCCCTATCTCGAACGTTTTCAAGGGACAAGCTTCGGGTACCGCAGTGGTGGGTCGCGTATGCAGTGGTATCGTCCAGGTTGGAGAGCGTTTGCGTGTCTTACCTGGTGATGAAACGGCCGTCGTTAGGAGTAAGTTCCTCCGTCAGTCGTCCACTTGACATCCTCACCTTCGTGTAACAGTGATTGAGTCGGAAGGCGAGAGTCTCCCATGGGCTGCTGCCGGTTCGAATGTTACACTATATCTGACCTCTATCGACCCGGTACACCTCAACATCGGTAGCGTGTTATGTCCACCGTCGGCCGTCATCCCACTAGCTCACAGCTTTACGGCGCGGATCATCGTGTTCGACATTCAAGTGCCTATCATCACTGGCGCATCTGTGAGTGTAGATGCTCTCGTATCTGAGACCCACTAATTTGACAATTCCGTAGATTGAGCTTTTCCACCACTCAAGAGATGTTCCAGCAAGCATCAACAAGCTGATAGCAATTATTGACCGCGCCGCTGGCACCATAATAAAGACCAACCCAAGGGTCCTCACGAAAAGCGCGTCGGCAGAAGTTCAGATCACGCTTCGCAGCCCTACATACTCAGGGCCTGCCACCGTTGTCCAACCTATACCTTTGGAGCCATTCTCGGTCAACAAGGAGATGGGTAGAGTCTTGATTCGGCGTGGTGGGGAGACGATTGCAGCCGGTAAGTTCTTTGTACTCTGCCATCTGCATTAGCTCACTAGACATCTTCGTAAGGTGTGGTCATAGATATCGTCTCGTCTTGATCTAAAAACGACCGTCGTGAATGTGAAGACAGAGGAAGTCGTAGTAACGAATTAGATGATTGTACCCTAGTTAAGCAAATGTATAAGTAGCAAATAAATTAGGATGAGTGCCAGTCTGCCACGGCTGCCGCAGCCTCAGCGAGATCGAGCTTTCCCTGCTTCATCTTCAAGAGCTGCTGGGGGTCCAGCGGTTTTCTGGCGACCTTCTTGTCTGCTTTCCCTCTGGGACGCGAGCCTCCGCCGACGCCGCCCTGATACTTCTTTCCAGTGGCCTTATGAGCGAGAATCTTGATCTCAGCGAACTCGGAGGTGGTTTGAGCGCGTAACCACGCAGCGTTGTTGGCCCGATGCGCTAGATAGTTCGGCTTATTGTATCCCTGCGGGACGCCGTACGGAGAAGGTTCCTCAACCATTGGAGACCCATCAGGGTTCAAAGAACCACCGTGGGTCTTGTCGAGGACTTGAACTACGTCCAGACTTTCTCCAGGAGCAATCGGCACAGGATGGGACGGTGTAACACAGGGCATGTCGACCTCTTTCCGCAGAACTTTGTCTATGTCTACTGCGGAGAAGAAGCCGACTCCCTGCGGAAGGTCATCCAGACCCAGCCTCAAGGCGAAGAGACACCGGGTCCAAAGGTTGGCAATCTGCAGCGCAAGAGCAGCGCGATACTTGTCCTCCTCCTTGACGAGGTACCGAAGTTCGTCGTGGACGGAGATGAGATAGCGGGCCTTGATGTCATACTTCTTCATCAGGTACTCCATCGATACGATGAGAAGATGCAGATAGTCGACGCCAGACGACTGAACGACCCAATTGATTCGCGAGGTCATGTAGTCAGAGCCGAACTCGGCGGGCAAGTACTCCTTGGACAAGGCGTATGTAATGCCACAGCCGAGAGCGGGGGTTTGGGGCTTGTCCGAAAGAGCAATCTCTTCGAGTTTGTTGAACACGAAACTCTCTGTGCCCCCAAACCAAAACTTGCGACCGAATATATCCGCACGATGCGTGTTCTTACCCTTCGTCGAAGCGTACAGGTTCTCTGCAAGTTTCTGAGCCTCTTCAGGGAGCATGCTGGGGTTGGCTTGAAGGAGAAGGAGGACCGCGTGGCGCATACCCGCACCGTAGATGCGTGAGTAATTGAAGACTTTGGCCTGGTCGCGGGAAATGCCTAGGATGCTCGCCGTCTTGGAGTGAAGATCCGTCCCTGCTGCTTTCGTGCCTTCGAGTGTCATCCATCCGATGGCGGTGGCACCATGCAAACCGAACTGGGCATCTCCCATGACACTGGAGATCCACAACTCCTCGGAGTCCACGTCCGCTCCTACGATGGCGTAACCCTCGGGAGCACGTACCATAGCCTTCAACTCGGAGCCAACACGGTTCTTTTTCGCGTTACTAGCTGTAAGCCACGTCTTCTCGATTGCCCGGCGAGTGACGGTACCCATCGTGATGACCTGCGGGATGATGATGCCCCACTTCTCGTTTGGCCCGGGCGTGAAGCCCATCTTATGCTCGTCGTCTTGCCACACGACCATTTGCTTCAGTACACGGTCCCTGGCACTGATCCAATAGCTGCACTGTGCATTCAAGTCCAACGCGTCCTTCGCTTCGTCCCCCGGACTCGTCAAGATGCCGTCTTGAGCGTACTTCATGAAGGTCTTGCTGAGCGGGCTGCCAACATTGGCCTTCTCTCCGTCCTTGTGCGGTAACTTGTAAAATGTGTAGCCGTCGCGGAGGACAGACTCCTGAAGCATATCGTCTGCAGCATCGTAGAATGAAAGAGGGGCCGCGCGGGTCTGGAAGCTTGCGCCAGGATCAACACGGAACGTCCATCCATGCTCGCGAGAGTGGAAGAGCGGCCAGCCCTGCCAAGACAGACGGAGGAGGATAGGCGCGATGCGGTTGCGGACAGTGACATCGAGTGTACCCGGAGAACAGTCCTTCTTGGGTCTCGCTAGATCCCAGTACCACTTCGGCCAATGCACGGCAAGCGCTTTAGGCGTCGGAGACTTCTTCGGCGCTTTAATAGGCGCGGTGTTAGCGGTGGCGACAGGAGCTTTTGAGGGAGTCCAGTCGAGGTTCATGAGCCAAAGGTCCTTCTTCGCCACTTCAGGATCTAGTTTTGACGTTGCCTCGGCAAGGGAAACAATGCGGTCCACAGCTGCAGCGTCCTTACTCCTGGAGCATAGTGCCAAGGCTAAGTCGTCATTGCACGAAGACAGCCTCTTGTCCTTCAGCAAACGCAACCCGTGGGTAGGACCGAGGACGCTGACGACCTTTGCCCTGGCGGTGGGTAGACGAGTGGCTTCACCGTTTACCAAGCAGTGCCATCCGTACTTAACGCCATAAACCAGTGGATGACCATCCAGAGAGAGCTTGAGGAGACATGGCAGTATACGATTTACGATGGAGGGTTCGCGAGGCCCCAGAGACAAGAGCTGCGCATACCAAGCGGGCACTGCGCGCGAGCTGATCTTCGAAGATTGCTGCTTAGGCTCTTGTGATGACGAGTCCTGCCCCTATTGCGAAGATCAATACTAGCGCATCGACGAAAGACGCAACACTTACCGTTGGCACGCCGATCCCTCTAGACTTGCCAGCTATCTTCGGTGTCCAGTCCAGCTGGTTGAGCCAGACATCTTCCTTCCACTTCTCACTATCCACCAGATCCTTTGCCTGGTACGCCAGCTCGACGAGTCGACTCTTGACCTTATCCTCCAGTTCTCTGTAAGTCCGTTCAGCCTCCTCAATGTAACGCTCCCATTCCTGATTGACGGTTAAGAGCGCTGATCCCATCGTCAAGATACCTGCGAAGGAAACAGGACTCGGGCAAGATGTAAGAAAGGCGGGGAGGACTTTGCAGTACACGGCATGAGTGACGAAGACGTCCGATGAACAGTAGTGGAGGTAGTCCTGGATCCCGTCAAGGATGTCCTCTCGGGTTCGACTGCCGAAGTCGTCTCGAATCGTCTTGTCGACTTCGATATTGCAGTGCAATTTAGCTACATCTGCTAACGAGTTCGCAGAGGTGATGTCCTCCCACCGCTTGGATGAAAGCTCTGCTTCGCCTTCTTCGCTAGTCATGAGCTGCGGAAGAGTCTCTTCCATCTCTTGTTTGAGACGGCGGAGCTCCTCCTTCCTAGCTGTGTCTTGCTCCTCCCGCTGTTGCTGCTCGGTCTCCTCCAACAGCTTTAGGACAGCATCAACGGCTTCTTCTTTCTGGGCGATCTCTTTCTCTTTATTCTTACGGTATTTCATCCAAGCCGGACGTTGGTGGGAGGAGATGCCCTTAACGGCGACGTGAAGAGCCATGGTGTCCAAGAAGCGATTCTGTGTACCGTCCGTGCTATACTCCTCGAGGATACGAGCGCGATCATAGGAGACGTTGTGACCAACTACGACTCGAGGAAGGGATGGGCTGCCCAGAGGAATCAAGTGCTTTGGATCTGACGTCTCGCCGAGTAGCCAAGGCGAGATCCAAGCATACCATGCATTCTTCGACGCCGCGCAGGCCATAATGGCGTACGGGCTATACTCCGGCATGGTCTCAACATCAAAGACGAGCATCTGCTCAGGCTTTCCGTTATCATGTTCAGGATACGGTACATGTTCGTGGTAGCTGGAGCCGTCGGAACGATGGACGTATTTCGTCCACCCTGACTCAACAAGCCATTCGTCCGGTTTTGGTGGAAGCTGCAACGAGGCGAGGTCCTGTGCGAGAGCGAGCCACGGCTGCGCTGCGACTGAACCAATACGATAGAAGTGCTCGTCCAAGGTGCGTCCTTGTAGGGTGGGTAGCGTAAAGCCAATATCCGGCAGAACCGACCCCTGGCTAGGATCGAGTCCGTGCATCTTGAGATGTTCACGGGCAATGCGAACGAATGCCTCGTTAGGCGGTGGGAAGGAGACATTGCGAAAGATCTGCTGATGAAGCCTCTTAGACAGAAGCTGTACTCCCACTTCGTTCCGCTTAGCTATAGGAGTATTATGAATGTCTACGCTGTTACGAACGAGGAAAGGCTTACCGTGACGGGACTCCTCGGATTTTCTCGACTGCGCGACACGCTCCGACTGTATCTGTCCTTCCACCTGTTTCTTTGCCGCTGTTGGTGTCCTCTTCGACGACACAGATGCAGGCAGAAGCTTCTGCTGCTGGACCAGGTTGGTGCGGCTCGTGTGAAGAAGTCGTGAAGAGCCAGATAGGTTGGAGATTTTAGCGAGCATGTACGCTCTGACATCCGAGCACGTTTGTCTAAGACGTGTATAGGATCTCCAAGCCGCGAGAGTTCCGCCTCGAGGAGAGCAGGATGGAGGTAACTGGCCAGCCGCGAAATATTTCGGCGCGCTTTGCAAAAGCGGGAGCAATTTCCCATTACATCCTCTAGACGCTTGTGGCGCCCCGCGCTGCGCGTCTCTTTCGGCCTCTTTGCCACAACGTCTCCCCGGCCCAAACTTGGCAGAACGATACCTCCACTCTCAACAGTCGCAGACCAAGATGTCTGTACACTACCGAAGCATAATCAGCGAGACGGATCCGCTCTATCAACCTGTCTCCCAAGACGAATCGCATGAGCCCGCTGACCTGCAGCTGGGGCAAGAGGACGAGGTCTTGGCCGAGGAGTTTATCGCCCAAGAGCATGCAGTCACCCACGATCACCGAATAGGCTGGATACACTTCATTCTGGGCTGCGCAGTTCTCCTGCCGTGGAATGGTGTGTGCATACGCACCTCCTCAGCCTTCATATCTGACTTGATTCGTGAATCATAGTCTTAATTACAGCTTCGCCGTACTTCCTTTCGAGAGTCGCCGGCTCGTCTCTGAAGGATACATTCAGCTCGTATCTGTCAACAACATTTACCGTTGCCAACTTCGCCTTTCTTGCTCACGCTACTGCGACAGAAAGGCAGGTGTGTATCTCACCCTCCTTTGACTACTCTGAGCTTAGCGTAAACCATTAGTCCACCAACTCAAGAAGAGCGCTGCTATCGATAGCTGCATTGACCATCCTCACCTTCATGCTCATTCTAAGCACTTACTTTCACCCTTCAGCTAGAGCGTTCTTCGCTTTTGCAATGCTCAACGCAATCGCTCAAGCTGCCGCAGGGTCTTACCTGCAGACGTCTATCATTGCAGTCGCTTCTCTATTTGGGCCTACTGCCCTACAGGCTCTCATGTCTGGACAGGCGGCCATCGCAGTCGCGGTTAGCGGGGTTGAAGTTGTCAGTGCCGCGATATCACTGCACAATCCGCCAGCTCCAGGAATAGTTGTGGAGTCGGAACCGGAGGAAAACTCCGCCTTCTTCTTCTTCGCCTTCTCTACACTGTTCTACCTGGTCAGCGCATGGGCCCATATACAACTTACTCGCCTTCCCGCATATCATGATCTCATGGGCCGCTTTAGTCAGGCTTCACACCAGACCACCGCTTCTGAGTCGACTCGTGAAGAGAAGAAAAGCCAGATTGTCCGGACTTTCAAAGCTAACATGATCTTTAACTTTTCCGTCGCATACGTGTTCATCACCACACTGGTGCGCAATACGTATGTTATCCCAAGCATTCCGATTCTAACTAGTTCACAGTCAGTGTTTCCGCCCATCACAATCTCTGTGCAGTCGACGAACTCTGAGATGCATCCACTACTCTTCATCGCCGTCCACTTCTTCGTCTTCAACGTCGGAGACTTCTTCGGTCGTTACATCTGCCAATTCGAACGTGTCCTCGTCTGGTCTTCCAAACGAATCTTGCTCATGTCTTTGGCTCGCACCTTCTTCATCCCGATCTTCCTAATGTGCAACATCCAAAGGTCTTCGACTAGCGGACCGTCCACAGCAATTATCAGCTCGGATGTCCTCTTCATGCTGATTCTTGTCGCATTTGGCATGACCAATGGCTATGTCTCTAGTCTCTGCATGATGGCCGCTCCTTCGGTAGAGCATAATCCTCGTCTCAAGGGCAGAGTGGAGGATGTTGACGTTGCAGCAAATGTTGCCAGCTTCTGCTTGGTGGGGGGCTTGGCAGTCGGGAGCTTCGGGAGCTTTGCGGTTCGGGCAGCAGTTTGTGGATGTAATCCCTTCATTGGATGACATTGTCTAGCACGTTCTTGGACTTTTAGACCATGGCCGACTTTCGCCTGATTATTCGATTCTGTGTATATTACGTGCCGATGCGTATACTCTAATGCCTCAATGTCCCAGAGGCAAGCTCAAGATCAGCGACATGATCACGGCGTCGATTAGGTCAAAAGACAACGCGGCCGCATAAGAGCGCATGTTAAGCTCGTTTGTGGCTGGAGTTTCGGGGGAATTCGCTGAACTCAAAAGCAGCCCGCGATGCCGGAACGGAACAAGCCAGCATTCTGTGAGACATATTCTTTCTACGTCATGAGCCCGGACGATAACGGGGAATCAGCAAATGGAGACGAAGTTTGTCATCGAACCCAACCGAAGACGCTTCTACAAGCCGTGTAATCCGGCGGGAGATCTACTGCAGCCTGCAGGACACAGGTGAGTAGCTATGCTGCAACAGGAAGTGGGTATGAGTGATTGTAAGCTCACCATGCGACATGAGAACAGTCTTAGAGACTAAAGTCTGGAACACTATCATGTGAGCCAACCGGTAGACAACGCGGAAACTCTATGCTCTGCACGGCATTCAGAAAGAGATACATACCTGCCTCGTTCCTAATGATAAGATGATGCAATTAGGGAAGAGGGGCCTTCGGAGCCTGCGGCAAACGGGGCGCAACGGCGTTAGCCTGTGCCATCTGCCTGCGTTTGCGGTGTTCCGTCTGCCGCAATGAGAAGATATCACGATGGAGGGTATAACGCTCGTGGGTATTCCGAGGAGTAACAGCACCAGAAATTGTGTTCGGTGGCGTCGCAGAGGCCTTGCGATCCTCGGTCGACTTTCTCTCCTTATCCTCCTGCGCTTTGCCTGAATCATCCTTATTGTCCTTCTCTTTCTCTTTCTCCTTCTCTTTCTCCTTTTCCTTTTTCCGAGCCTGCCGCTCTTCCCAATCTGCTTTGACCTTGGCCATCTCCTCCGGACTCAATCCCACCTTTTTACCATTAGCCCCCACGCCATCTCTGCTCTCGCTCTCTGTGACCTTGGCAGCAAAGCCGGGGTCCGTCAAGTGACCCTCGCACACATATATGAAGTCTACAGTGTTTATGGTGGCAAGGACGGCGGTCGTTGGCTTGTAGCATACGTAGCATGCCCGGGGCGTTCCTGCCGTCTGAAACATAGACCCGTTGTTGGCACGGTCAGCTGGACTGCACTGGTTAGATACCCACCCTCTTGTAATACAGATTCGTGAAGGACATCGCCGCCGGGTCAGCTGGACGTATGAAACCGGGATGTGGTGGGAGGAGAGTTGTGTGAACCGAATGGAGTAGGGAAAACTGATCTCACCGATTGCTGAGCAATATGAAGGAGACTGCGAGGAGCTCCTGAGTCCAGCTTCTGGCCTGCTTACTTGACTCCCACCACCATGTCTGACACTGCCGGAAAAACCATCAAGTGCAAGGCCGCTGTCTGTTGGGGTGCTGGCGAGCCTCTCAAGATCGAGGAGGTCGAGGTTGCCCCTCCGCAGGCTCACGAAGTTCGCATCAGGATTCTGCACACAGGTAGGCTCATATGACCTTCGTATCGACCTGCACGTACTTATGTCTCTCAGGAATTTGTCACACGGATGAGTACACTCGCAGTGGCAAGGACCCAGAGGTCAGCCGCTGAGCACGCTTCTGTAACCGTGATGGTCCTCATACACGTACCGATAGGGTCTCTTCCCGGTTATCCTCGGCCATGAGGGTGGGGGCATCGTGCGTCTCTCCTATACATGTTCCAGGCCGGTATTAACCAGTGTTCCCAGGTCGAATCCGTTGGTGAGGGCGTCACCGGTGTGAAAGTCGTAAGTCCTATCTCGCGAGCTTGGACGCGTTGATGTCGCGGATTCGAATTCATATCGACGATCCCCCAGGGCGACCATGTTATCCCGCTTTACACTGCTGGTGCGTGCTCGTCAGCATTCCTCTTCTGATAATCTATTCATGCCGCCCCCTATGCGTAGAGTGCCGCGAGTGCAAGTTCTGCAAGAGCGGCAAGACCAACCTTTGCGGCAAGGGTATGTTTCCCTCACGCGACTCACGCGCCGTTGCGTTCAATGACGCGTATCTCAGTTCGCGCCACCCAAGGCAAAGGTTTAATGCCTGATAACACTTCCCGTTTCTCTATCAATGGCCAGCCCATCCACCACTTCGTGAGTACCTTCGCAATGTGCGGTGGTCCCTGCTACTGACAGCTGTTCTCCAGATGGGTACTTCTACCTTTTCCCAGTATACTGTAGTTGCGGATGTCTCCGTCGTTGCAGTTAACCCTCAGGCACCTCTCGACAAGGTCTGCCTCCTCGGCTGTGGCATTACCACTGCGTGGGGCGCCGTGGTTAAGCAGCCCGGAATCAGTATGTTCATCGCCATTGTTATCATTTCTCTCTTGCTGATGTATATATTATCTCCAGCTGGTTCTACAGTTGCTGTCTTCGGCTGCGGCGCCATCGGTCTCGGTGCCATCGCTACTTCCTCACTCGTGAAGGCATCTCGCGTCATTGCCGTCGACACCAATTCCGACAAGGAGTCTTGGGCGCGCAAGTTCGGTGCTACCGACTTTATCAATCCAGCTAAGCTTCCTGAGGGCCAGAAGATCCAAGATTACCTTGTTGAGCTGACCGATGGCGGCCTCGACTATACTTTTGACTGCACGGGCAATGTGATTACCTCTAGCCCTACCCGTTCGTAATATTCTGATCGGCCCTTCAGGTTCACGTCATGCGTGCTGCTCTCGAGGCATGCCACAAGGGGTGGGGTATCAGCACCATCATTGGCGTTGCCGCTGCTGGCCAGGAGATCTCCACCCGTCCGTTCCAGCTCGTCACCGGACGTACGTGGCGCGGTTCTGCTTTCGGCGGCGTGAAAGGGCGCACCGAGCTTCCCGGTCTTGTTGATGGTAAGAAGCAGCGTACATGTGCTCACGTCTTACATATCTGAGCTGATCGCGTTGTCTAGATTACTTGGCCGGCAAGGTCAAGGTCGACGAATACGTCACTCACCACAGGACTCTTGCAGACATCTACGAAGGCTTCCACGACATGCACGTAAGTGGTTGCTTACTCTTTATCTGGCATTGTCGAACTAAATGACGATCTTTTAGTCTGGCAATTGCATTCGCTGCGTTGTTGACATGCAATAAATGTTCGCGTACCTTTAGTAGAAGCAGGACAAATATGATCGTGTAGCAAAGAAGCCAATATCAACTGTATTAGTGTGACTAGCAATTCAATGCACGTGTTCTTGAATAGGACTTTTATGCGACTATGCTATTACAAGCTGTATGAACACAATGACTTGCCCGTGTGGCGCTGCAAGTTCGGAAGCAAAACATAGATCAAACACCACGATCTACGAGGACGCGCGGAACCTGCCGGCCAACGAGAATCCACCACAAACGTTGAAGAGTGTCCCGCACGGCCTGCCTCCTTACACCACTTCGCCGCCAGAACATTCTCAAGACGGCCAAGACACAAAGTAGGAAGGAAACATCTAACATCAGCCGTCTTATGACGACTAACGTTGGCGAGCGATTGTCGTTGTACAACAAGAAGTCCGTCAGCTTGCGAAAGCGGGACAGAATCGCGGCGAGGGGGTTCAGGATCAGCGACCACATCCCCATGTCTTCAAATGTAAAGGAGTCGTGGGAACTGCCAGGGGGACTAACACCTCTGTTGCCAGCTAGCCATTGAGGCGAGCGTACACCGCTGCCACTGACCAGCAAAGTCGTTGATCTATACGCCATGGTCTCGAGAGAATCGATGCGTTCGGAGAGCGCCGCAAGATGTGTTTGCACGTTTTGTATGGCCCTCTCGAGAGCAATCAGTGGAGGTGGGTTGCTCTGTAGGGCGTAGGGCCGGCCTGTGTACTCGGGTTGCATGCTAGCGCTCCGGTATGGCAATTGTACTGGCATCCGATCCGGTGGAGACACGATTTCCGTCCTCGTTAAATGCGAACCGTGTGCGTGGTAGGAAGCAGTCGATGCAGCATATGTGGACGGCGGCACAGAGGAGTGCTCGGCATAAGCCGATTCTGTCTCAAATCGTGGCATTGGCTGGGTAGGGGGAACACTCATGCTACCTGCTTGTGGCGACATGTGCATGGACGCCATGGGTGTGCGGTATCGTCGTGACGAGAGCGATGATTGCGGACGGTTCATTTGTTGGACGTACGCTGAGGGCGGTACAGGTAGCGGCGGACGTAGTTCGTCTGTCAATTCATCGTCCTCTTCTCCGCTGGGGGTCGGGTCTTCGTACTGAATGTCCACACCGCGGTGTTGAGGATGGGCATGAGAGTCAGACGCGTATAACGACTGGCTAACAGTTGGATATTGGCGCGTCCCAGTCGAGTAGTGTAGTCCTGACGGCCCTGCATTGGAAGAGCCGGAACTTGAGGAGCTTGAAGAACGAGACCTGGAGAAAGATCCTATAACCAGTTTTCATCAGTCATACGCCCGAGTCTGTAACAACTAACTCACCACTCATCACGAGATCTGGAGTTTCCGCAGTATAAGACTCGAGTTCCCTCACATAATCCATGGCGACAGTTTTGTCTGAATATCTCCGAAGCACCTGTGGTTGAACGTAAATTCATTATCAACAATTCAGATGATCTTTCGTACCTTCAGGAGAGCTTCAACATACATGATCTTTGCCTGATACGCATCCAAATCCTTGTACTTGGCCCACGCATCCCTACAGATCGCAATATCTTAGTATGGGGTTATCTCTTGGGTGTCCCGAACACTAACCACTTGGCTCGGGCAAGCAGCTCCCATATAGGCGGGCGGGGGCCTTGCACGTTGCCCATGGTCGCTAGACGTCGGGTTCATGACAGTAGAAGTGAGCGGACGCGAGATATGGGTATGACCGTATGGGTCACCTTGTTTAAACAGACTAGGAGTGCAGGATGTATCAGCGCAAGCTGAAGACTGTGCATGGAGAACACACCTATACATGTTCAGCTTGGCTTCATAGCCCGTCTCCATCGGGCCAATCTTCGAGAAATTCTGGACAATTTCAACCGCACGGTTGAACTGTGCATCGATGACACCGTGGGGGTCCATAATGTCCGTTGCGCTTGCGAGGGATTGTACGAGTCTATGTAAGGTATGTTGCGGATGCGGTGGAAGACACAGTAGAGTGGGATGATACGGAGAACTTGCCCTTCCCTACTAAAATGATATGCGGATAGCGGTTGTCGGCGATAGCGGAGGGAGGAGGTAGCTCGAGAGTTGACAACAAGTCGAGAAGCACACCAACCGGATGTAATTACCAACTTAGCAGCTCTTTCTCACGCTTGCCCGACTCAGTTTGCGGCCCAAATCCCGGAGAATGCATAATTATGCCAATGGATAGCAAAGCGAGTACAACGAGAGAAAGCATGATACAATGGTAAAGGAAAATACCAGCCAACAACGTGCATAGCCCACTGGTACCAGCACATCTTATCGACTACTAAGTCGGAAGACCTTTCCATTATCGCTGCGGGAAACATTCTCACTTTTTGGCATTGGTATAGATTGGGAAGGATAGTGTATGGGTTCTAGGGTTGGATTGCGCTTATGACAACGTCGTGGCAGCCGCTTGTGTTCCTTGGGGTTTTCCTCGTGACGCGCCTTGCTTCCAGTCGTACTTAAGACCACCTGGGATACGTACTTCCCGTATGTTGATGGTTTTGCCTATATAGTAACGAATGAACCAGATGCAGTATGAGAATTAGAATTAAGACCAAAGTAGGCCGAAGGCTATGACACCCTCTAGATTAAGACATACCTCTCCAAACCAGCTTACCCCATACCTTTCCGTGCTGGCCCTCCAACTTCAGCTTTGTCCGCGTGATCAGCCAGTAGCTGTCCGCAATCCCCTTCGTATTCCATCTTATTTGGTGTACGTGCTGACCAACACCATCCTTGGGGTACCGGGAGAGCACTGAATAGAGCGACCCGGAACGCGACTGCAAGGATGGCGGGAGCTCGGCGGGAAGTAGCTGCTTCAGCGCGGCGGCGACTTTTGATGCCGCCATGTTTTGCAGGCTCGGATTAAGATGTATGAAGTGGGAGTAAAGCAAGCAACTGGGCCAGACGTTGGCCGAGAGCTAGTAAACCGTGAGGGCAGAGAAGAAAGCGCTTGGCGCCGAACAGAGACCATCAATAGTTCCGCCGCCACAAAGCTGAAAGAGACTCCCACCTGACCTTGAGCCTTCCTCCATGCTCTCTGCCGTACGATGTTCGCGGATCTTGCGAAACAATTACATTTCATCGTCCCTAAAAGACTCAGTCCGCTGGAGTAGCTCTGCACCTTCCCGACGTGCAGCGGCCGAGGTAGACGAATGTGGGATTCCTCGAGGACCGACGTGGTCCGTCAACGAGCTGCTGTCCTCTTATCCTAAACCCACCATCACTCCGGCTACCTTGAAGAAACTGCATAATCTTTCCGCTCTCATTCCACCGGGGGAGAATACATCAGAACACGCGAAGCTCACCGCTGAGGTGGAGAGCCTCGTCAAATTGGTGGAGGCGGTCAAGCTTGTAGACTTTGGACAGCACGAGGTATCGCAAGCGGGCGACATTCCGGATGGGAGGATATGGGCTGAGGGTACAGGCATCAGGCTGGAGCGCGATGAAGTTTCGCAGGAGTTACATGGAAGAGATCTACTACGCAACGCTTCCCGCACCGAAGATGGCCTGTATGTCGTTGATATTGATAGGTCGAGGTGAAGAGCGCCATTTTTTCGTGCGATTGGAGGGAGAAGCGTTGAGAGTGCGTGCATAGCGCTCATCATCAAACTACAGGAGGTGAGTCGGTTTGGCACTGAGTTGCATGTTTAATCACACATATTTCAGGCTTTTGCTAGGTACGAATGGTCATAATAGCACACGCTTGTGTTTGTCGCTGCTTGTGCAAGCGTTGTGGCACCACCCTGCCTGTAGCATGTTATGTAACCTTCTGTTCACTCCAGAGGCTCACGAAACGTGTGTCGAAGTTGTCCTGTACGTTTTTACGAAGACATCATCGTTGATGTATTACCTTGCAGATAGTATTCCTCATCTGCTGGTAGATTCAAATCATTGGCTCAGATTGACTACTACCTCTGGTGGACTGTAGGCTTTTGCGACAGATGAGTTAAATTCTGCCCCCCCCCCCCCCCCCCC